>NC_051178.1:39296527-39324639 GCF_013339695.2 Rhipicephalus sanguineus
CCCATATTAACATATGTAGTGTGATAGAAGAGTAAAATAACAACCAGGCGTTACACAAACGCGAATTCTGTAACCGGGCGTCACACAATGCGAATTGCGCAACGAGTGGGTTGTTGAATGCTTCCAAGCCATTACAAAGGCCTCTGCAATAATTCTTCATCGTCATCAGCCACAGCATCAACAAAGTGCACATATTGCCTTACAGGTGTTTAGCGAGTACCACGGTTCTCCGCAGAATGACGAAAAATTGCATAGTGGCTGCTTCCCTTTGTTCACAAAAATTATGATGATTCATAGCGTAGTGGGTTCCTCGCAAGTGCACTTTTATTGGTTGCCAAGGAAGCCCATAAAGCTCTCATGATCCATTTCCTCAGGCTCTCAATAAAGTTAATTCCCCCTCTCTCTCTCTCGCTCTCCGTTTCTCCGGTTAACGTTGTTATAAAGCGTAGTGGGACAGCTAAATAATGAATTACGTAACTAGTGGTCGTTTAAAGCTTCCAACCCATTACAAAGGGCTCAGCCATAATTCTTCATCGTCATCAACCGTCGCATCAACAAAATGCACATAATGCCTTACCGATGGTACTTCGCTTCTCCGCAGAATAACGAGTAATGTCGTGGCGGGTGCTTACCAACTTCCCAAAAATTATGATTTGTGGCGTAGTGGATACGGTGCTAATGTATTAGTAGCCACGAGAGAGTTTATAACGGGCTCTAGAAATGCCGCTCTTCCGGCTTTTACTGTGACTATGCTGCGCTTTCCGCGCAGGCTTGGCGTTTTTTTTACAAAGTCATGTTAGGGCTAATATACCAGGTTAGGACTGGTCATTTGGCATGGCTTCATTGGACACTCGTTCGTGTTATTGTTGCATGATAATTTGTAGTGAGCAGGAGGCGCTAACAACCAGCATTTCTTTCCAAAACAGGTTTTTAGCATGCTTTATGTGTTATTGCACAACAAAACCTGATGCCTTGGTTTAGAAGATCTCGATTGTTTGGATTGCTCTGTGTGTGACAGGGATGCTCTCATGCACGCTGAAACGCTTGTCCTTAACTTCCTCAACAACATAGTATAGCGTTTCAAAATACGCTTTTCACTACATATCTGTGGACTAGGGAGAGGTTGTGCAAGCTTACTGCGTTTTAAATTAATCCGAATTGCTTACCTTTTTCTGTTACGGGTGTCAACGTGGGTAACGCTAAAGCCGGGGAGGGACAAGAATGACGTCTCGGTGATGCAGGTGATCTGGGTATGGTGAGGCCTAGACTTTTAATGCATAGGTTGTTTAATAGCAGCATCGTGATCGATTGCTTCGCGTTCAGTTTTTGTGGTTGCGCCGCCTAACAGGCGGCATGAACCCTACATGCCTGGGCCGCGGAACGCGGCCATCATAGAGTTTTCTAAAATTAACTAGAGGGGACTCTGGCGCTGCGATCGTTCAGCCACCATGGGAATGATGGGTAGTACACGGATTTGCCTAATCTTCGTACTTGCGGGCTTCGAACGCACTCGTGGCTTTGTTTGCTGCTGTGTTTTGGTTTCCTTTCGGATAAAAAAATGAATCGTTGTGAACTTCCGACCAGATTTGAATTGGTGAGCACAAAAAGGTTAAAGTGGTGAAGTGGAACTGCTGGTTTTTGCTGAACTTCGTTTTGCGACAGAGCAGATGCAGGCGACGCGGAGCCAAACGGAACCGAAAGAACGAGGTTTAAACAAATCTCTGTACTACCCATCATTCCCATGCTGGCTGAAGCGCCATGCGTTGCAGCTCCCATACACACTAGCGCCAGAGTTCCCTCTAGTAAACATTGTAGGAAGCTCTGTGGCGTCCATTGACCACACGTTTATGTTTATTATGTTACTCTACGTCACGGGTACGCGCTTTTACAGACGCCACCTCGCGTCTGCAATTGAACGTTAAGGAAAGAAATACTGTAAATAATATATGTCGTTTTATGTGCCAAACTGCCAATTAAAACCACTTAAGGAACTTTTAATGTTGAGAAGAGTTCCTTATGTAATTCTTATTGTGATTTTCATGAGACACAAAAAGCAGAGAAATCTTGGGCAATGTGTTGCGGATGAAAAACGGACCCCGTCAGACCACTGTCGGAAGACGAACAGCTGTTGTTTTGCATGATGATTAACTGGATGTGTACAATGCTACTGTGCGTTTTCTGCCATGTGACCCCAAATGTGAGCATTTCGCAATGATGTGCTTTGTAGCTCGTGCCTGGAAGCTTGTTTTGCCACTTGCTGGTACGGTGTCGCGCACAGGACGGTATGTTCAGTTCTTAGCCATGACTACTGCGCTACTGTGAGGGCGTACTGCGAAAATCGTCGCCTAACGTGCCTAGAACTTCATGCACGCTGTCGAAAGCGATTCGGAATTCGCTACATTTTTTCATGTGGCACTTGCTTAATTGTGTTGTAAGAACACGAAACCCACTCAACTAATCGCCTAATTTTCGGGAAAGCTTGTAATAGCCGGACGGCGTAAAGGAAGACGAACGAGGACTTTTATAATTAACGTTCTTTTGGGGTTGCAGTGAATGAATAGTTAAAGAATATTAGGAGTAAAATTACCAAAAATCGCATAAGTTAGGTAGGTGGATGTCACGGACTGAAATGTAGCCGCCGCGAACAGACACTTCCTCATAGTTGCCCAGGTTCCAGCAGACTTAAGCGAACATAACGGCGAAGTGCCTTGATAAAACAATATTTTAAGGGTCGTATGCGTAGGTAATTGAAGTAAGTTATACAGTGTACTTAC
Organism: Rhipicephalus sanguineus; assembly: GCF_013339695.2. Taxonomy (NCBI): domain Eukaryota; kingdom Metazoa; phylum Arthropoda; class Arachnida; order Ixodida; family Ixodidae; genus Rhipicephalus; species Rhipicephalus sanguineus. Next base: position 39,299,302 of record NC_051178.1, read on the forward strand.
GAGAACTAAAGCGAAATGAAGCGTACATCAAGGGTAATGACGCTTCTTATTTTCAGGCAAGAAGATCGTACTTCTGCCTCTCCAGAAGCTCGCCGCTGCTGGAATGCCTTGACCGCGGCGAGAGTGCAGCATTCAAGCCCCACTTTAGGGTGACGAGGGAGACGTTCTGGAGCCTGATGCCGATCCTCTGGGGAGACAGTCCCGCCACAACACACGGATGGTGTAGGGAGCTGCGCCTTCTTGTTTTTCTTTTGTGGTTAGGCTGCGGAGCTCCTTTTCCAGTCGTAGCAGCGTGCTTCAACATCCCAAGAACAACATTCCGAATGGTCACGAGTGTTCTGAAAATTATGATGAAAAAGCTCAACAAATTTATATAGCTGCCAAAACCAGAAGAATTACCTGAGATTAGCGCAGGATTTTGCACCATGTCGAAGTGAAACCGTTTCGGTGGTTTTGTTGGAGCCATAGATGGCACCCACATATGAGTTCAAGCTCCATCCTGTGTGCCGGAAGTCTATTTTAACAGGAATCATTTTTACTCAATCCAACTGCAGGCAGTCTGTGACCATCTGGGCATATTAGTAGACATTTTTGTTGGATACCCAGGCAGCGTCCACGATACACGGGTTTTAAAGAATACTCCGATCTACACCAGAAGCCTTTATCCCCCTCCTGGATACGCCATTTTAGGCGATAACGGTTATCCCGACATGGTCGCACCAATCGCGATCACAACGCCGTATAAAGACACAAGCGGGCCTGTGGAAGTAGCCTTCAACACAGCCCACGCAAGAGCGTGCGCATATGTTGAGCGCACCTTCGGCCTTATGAAATGCCGCTGGAGGTCGGTGTTCACAAAGGCAACAACATCCGGTGCCTCGCACTGCATGTGCAGCCATGCACAATGTGTGCATGCGGATGGGTGACGCATCCCCTGAAGAGCTCGAAGAAGACGTCGACGTTAGTGGGGACCATGACACGGAACCTCCATCCCAGGATCCAGAAGCAGCACAAAGCAGAGACCGTCTGGCCGCCCGACTTTCCTGCCCTGCGCCGTGCGGCGATCATGACTACCATGCAGTCATCTGTGTTATTTCATTGTCAACTATCAAACATATTGGTTTATTAATAAATGTAACCGCTAAGCCTTGGGAAAGGTGACAATGTCTGCTCTTACATAAGTCTAAACCGCAATTAGGTGGCTAGTTCTCATCGGCGCGCCTCATGAAAAAATTGAACAACTTCCCCATCAGTTCTGTTTGTCTTTCGACGTTGGTGAGGATGCGCACCATGACGTCGTTTTCTTTTCTGCCTCTCCTCGCGTCTCTGCCTCTTAGCTTCCCGGGGTTGCTGGTCATTTTGCACGAAATAAAAGCCACTTCATGCAACACAATGCGCGACCTTCATGAAATGCAATAGGTTACAGTGATTACTGATCACTGCTTACATTTAAGAGATGAAAAAACCGTAAACAGGGGTTGTGTGCTGTAGCGGACGTTCCGACAAGCGGACTTGCCTTCAGTGCCTCAACTTGAAGAATACAAGTCCGCCTTCCGAAACGTCGGCTCCAGCGAAAGCCAGTTCTCACAAACCTGTCATATCTTCAGCCTTCTTGAGCCTTATTTTACATTAAACCGGGTAATGAAATCGGCTGTCTAAACGCACGTTTTCCATTATGAGAGAAGTAATTGCATCAAATCTAATACGCATTGCAATGAATATATCGCAGCTCAACTTTCCTGACACGTCTCATTAAAACTTCATTTATTTGTCCTGGAACGTACAAAAATTGTTGCTCCACAAATAGTGCACTCTATAATGCTAAAAACTATAAATGGGTAGTTACTGGACTTTTTATTCCTTTGACGTCATAAGCAATGAGGCGGTTTGAATAATGAATGAAAAATATCCGGTAAAACAGTGCGACTTTCGGTAAAAGGCTAAATAAATTTACAACATTATAGCACTGAAGTGCTCACTCTGTCCTCTGAGCTCTCCGTGCTTTCATCGGCAAGCGCTGACGCACTCAGCCGTGACGGTGTTATGAGCAGCCTTCCTGACATCACTGTGTCCATGAGCTCAAAGAAAGGCCACGAGAGTTCATCGTCTTCGTTCCCAACTCCAGTTGGCGGGTTCTTTAAATCCTGATGAGAGAAAGAAGGCACGAATAAAAAAATATAGCGGGACAAGTGCTTTCACAAGTATCTAAATAAACGCTGGTTGCGCTAGAAAGAAATCATTGCACTGGTCAAATATGCTGATATAAATGCGGTAAATAACTTGTACTTCTTCAGCAGCTAGAGCCACTTCATTCGCCACTGTTTAAGCGTGGCGCCATGAAGGTCGGCATCTTCAATTATTTTTCTGTAAGCCCATAATATACCCAAGTAACTGAGACACATCTGATGATAAATTCAGATTTCAGAACATACTTTTAGATGTCTTGCCACGATCACAGCTGCCGCTTTGAGATTTACAAAAAACGGACGCTGGTATTTGTTCGTACAGTCATGAAATCTGAACAGTTTCACCAGCGAAACCAATACAGAAACGCGGAAGAGCGCAACTGCCATATTATTCCGAGACGGCTGCAATGAGCGAGCGTGGTTATATCAATAATCGATCGACTTACCCATACGTTAACGAATGCAGATCTAACAATAATCATTGCCATGAGCAGTGACGCCATTCCAGTCATCTGCTAGTTACGCTCACTGGCACTTTAGTTTCGGTTTCGCTGGTGAATTTCATTACTCTGTAATAACTAACAGAAGCTGCTTTTTGGAAATCTCAAAGCGGGAATGATTTCTCCACAGGAAGGACTTCAGTTTTCCTACTTGATCGTGTGTCTCTAGTAAATAAAAAGGTAATTAACCTAATATATTTTATGCTGTCGCAACTGATTGTCCAATTAAGATGTCAGCTGCAACAGAGAAAGTAATTATAAAGGCAAGAGGAAATAACCTATCTTTTGCGGATTTTTCTGGCGCTTCTTGAAACAAGTATCCATTCATACGTAAAAGATAGCAGAAGTTCGGGAAGATAGGGAGGCCTGACGAAATCCTCGAAGAGCGGGTGTCGCTGGAGCCCTCGTTTCGACGAATGGACTTGCCTTCATCAATTGCTGCCCTGACGAAGACAAATCCACTTGTTTTCCTCAACTGGAGTCCCCCCTCCCCCAGTTCCAGGAATTCTCATCACATATTGCCGCGCCTCTTATTTTTCGCGAGTTGAACCTTGACCCACAAAAACTGTGGGCAACGCGCTGCGCAGGCCGCGCCGCAATGTGTAAGAAGCTTTGCAATTGCTTTAGAACGTTCCGTTAAGATTGCGCGTCGCACGCGAATGCCGCCACCAGAGATATCGCTGGAAAGTTCGATAGTGCCTGTATAAAAGCTTTACCGCTTGTCAGATTATCGACGGCCAACGCCCAGTTAACCGCTATCAGTGTACAGCGTGTATTGCTGTCGTCTGAATTTTCATTTCCCGGCCACAAGTTCGGCCAGATAAAGAGTTTCATCTTGAACGCGCCGACTGCTGTCTTCGTGGACGTCACGACCCCGTGACATCTGACACATGACAGCAACAAATGTCGTGGGGCGACGGCAACTTACAGCCAGCCTTGTTTTGCAGCATTTTTTTCCTGTGAAAAGGTGCTCCAATTAATGACGCCTAATTATGAGGCGCTTGGTTTGATCCTCGGTAACTGTAAAAGAGACAAAGTATTCTTGCGCTGATGCACGCATGTGACCAGTATTTTTAATCGTACTTCATAAACGCAAAGGGTGAGAGGGCGCGTTCACTTTGCCTGTAGGTATGCGCATACAAAGAAATTAGGCATTATCACGTGTCCAACGACACCTTTCCCTCCTCCCCAAACACACAGAGTGCATACACGTCTTCAAAAGCTTGCGCGCTTAATTTTTCTGTCGCGTTGCGCAGCGCTTTATGAACACAACAGGACCAACAGCAAGCCAATAAAGCACACCAGGAAACGTAGAACAGTGACGGAAAAAACCGTCGTCTTGCGCCATCAAGCATGCATATGTATTTGCAAGCTATTTCGCCGGCTACGTGAGAACTGGAATGGGACTTAAGAAGGCCGCTGTCCACTTAGCTGTCTATTTTGCCGTCTACGGTGAGTATTGGAACACACGCTCAGTTTTCACAGAGCGCCAGCGCTAGGTGGCCAGACTAGAAGGATTTGGCGAAACATTTATTTATTTATTTATTTATTTAGAATAGATGACAGAGTTTCCGAAGAAGCATTGAGGGAGGGGGGTACAGAGCGATGAGTAACAATAGAAAACTAAGCACAGGCAATGTATAGAAAAGCACAAATACAGGCCAAAAGCAGTAAGGCAGTGTCCAAATGAAAATCGTTACACAATATTAAAACTTCTAGTTAGCCCACAAATATCAAGCAAGTGAATTAAGGTGTCTGTTTAGTTGCTCACGAAAACGATTACGATCACTGATTATAACAATGGCTTCGGGAAGATCATTCCATAGTGCAATGGCGTGTGGTAGTGCGGATGAATTGAAAGCTTCAGTCTTTCCAAAAATACTCCTCTATGCTTAGGCTGTTGTGTAAACGTCGTGATGTACGCGTTGGGGTGTGAATGGGTAATTGGTGACGAGGCAGAATATGAACGTATTTATGAAGCAGACATAAAAGTGAAACAGAGCGACGGACTTCTAATGGCTCTACACTCTCTAGACTTAGTTCTTGCTTAAGGTTAGTCACACTGGAACGTCGGTCGTAGTTAAATGATATAAATCGAGCTGCCTTTTTTTGTACTGACTCTATCTTGTTAATGAGGTACTTCTGATGAAGACACCACACCGCAGAGGCGAATTCCAGCTGTGGGCGCACGAAGGTTTCATAGGCTAATTTACGTAAGAGTTAGAATGACGCAAGTTACGGTGCAAACATGGGCGCGTTTTCGGGAGATTTCCGTTTCGGTCGTACAATTGTACAAGACCTTAAATTCGCGACACCTGGCAGGTATGAATGCGCACTCCAAGCTCTTGTTGAAGCTCTTCTCATATGCTGTCTTGATGCCTGGTAAAACATTTTCACAGGCTAAACAACAGTGCATAGAAATTACGAAGATACGGTTTGCATTAAAGCTTGCTGTGCCGCTAGTGAAGACAGTGTTGCGACTGCATGCCTAAGCACCGCATATGTTTCTTTTAAACAAGGTTATATGTTTCCGGGAAACATTCCATGGTACCACAGAAAAGAAATAAGCACAAGTGACCGTTCCGGCCGATCGTCGCTTGTGCTAACCTTCTTCTGCGGTGTCCGTACATCGTAGCACTTGTGTCCGACGACATTTTGCAAGGCAGTTTGGCAGCTCTGCATACCTTCGTCTCTGCTTTGTGTGCGGATGGCATGCGTTTTAGTGCTGCTAATACGAAGTCGTCGATGCCATGCAGTGTATGAGATGTGCTGGCTGCCGTTTACCTAAGTTACATACCGTTAGCAGTTTGCATGTCCTATGGTGTAACAAGACACAAGTCAGATGGGGTTTCTTTAGCACTACTTTTGTTTTGTAGAGTTCAGCAGGTTTCACTAATTACCGAGCTGCCGATAGTAACGTCGTGGAGGACCCGACACCCATCGAACCGAGTTACAAAGCAGTCCTGCAATATTACAGGGAATTGAGGAGACTCTACCCAGCACCGCACAAGAACCTTTCAGCCATGGATTCTGCGGCGTTACGTAGGCTCCAAACGGACACACATACAAACATTCATAGATTACATGTGTACTACCCCACAGCATACAAAGACATATGCCCATGGTGTGGGAGCACACTGACGCTGTACCACATCGCATGGGAATGCACGGCCCATACCGAAGAGCAAGAGGTGGATAACACCAGATTGAGGTGGGAGGCGTTGCTGTCCAGCCCTGCCCTCGGTGACCAGCTCAGGCTGGTCCGGATGGCCGAAAGGATGGCGAGGGCCAGCGGTGCCCTGGAATAGGGGCCCGACCACACAGCGTTGCCTTGTTTTCAAGGCAACGAAGTCTTGCGCAAATAAAGTTTTGTTCTTCTTCTTCAGCTTTTTCGTGGTGCATTCAACCGTGTGAGGGTGATAATAAACTGGCCCGTAACACGCCGGCTGTCTCAGAGTGAAAAGCGTGAATTAGACACAGAGACGATCCAACTTCAACTCCAAAGGAGGAGCTTTCGCCAACACCTGCAGTGTCGCCGTTCGCGTTGTGCGATACGCACGTGTTAAGGCAAGCAACGGAACCCTGTGCATGGAATTGACCTTAATCCTCGATATAGAATCGGGGTAGAAGGGCCACCACACAGGCGCCGCATGGGTGACTGTAGGCAAGATAATCTGTCGGTAAATCATTTTTGCCGCGTTTCTTGTAGCCGAATAGTGCATATTAAAGTAAGCTATAATTTTAGGTGCCATAATTTCCAATTTTTTTACATAATCTAAACGTTTTTTAAAGCCTAATCGTAGATTGAATAAAACCCCTAAGATTTTGATTGTTTCTTTAAGTTGTAGCCTGCAGTTCTTTGAGAACCCGGAAGCAGGGACTCCTTATCGAGGGAGAACCGTGTGGAAAAGCGAGATAGAATGACTTGGGAGCGCTCACCTGCACTCTGGCGGCAACAGATCACTCTGAGACCTTGGATAGTGCAAGATGGGCTAATTGTTCGAGCGCAGTCTTATTTTGGCCATACATTAAGACGACCGTGTCTTCCGCATACGCTTGCACAGTGACCTGATCAGGCCACTCAATGTCAAGCAGTGCATAAATGACCAGGTTCCACAGCAATGGGCTTAGAGGAGACCCTTGCGGGCTACCAAGTGTCGGTTGCTCCGATACTGCACCCAGGTTCGATTTGTAGACTGCGTATTGATTTGTTAGGAACGACTTGAGAAGATTGTACACGTTTCTCGGGCATCCGTGTTTCTGTAGGAACTGCAGTACCAATGGATGCCAGACCGAATCAAAGGCACCCTTAAAATCAAGCGATATAAGGACTGCCGGGATATTTGGGCGCTTTAGAAAGTCCAACTGCTGTTTAAGCTGGTACAGCGCCATTACTGCACTCTTTCCGTTGGTAAAACCAAACTGATTTTTGTGGATCACATTATTCGAATGCAAGAAATAATACAGGCGTAAATTTAGCAATTGTTCGAGAATTTCGCCAAATAAGGAATTCATAACTATGAGCCTGTAAGAGGAGGTTTCAACCTCTGCCGGGTTTCGGAATAAAAATAATGCGTCTCTTGCGCCACCCAGTTGGAAAATATCCCAAATTTAATGCCGAATTAAATATAATATGAAAGAAATTTGGATGATGTTTCTGTATGGCCTTAAGTACGGGAAGAGTGATGACGTCTAAAGTGATCCAGATTTCGCAACCGCAATTGCGTGGTCTATCTCGTGCTGGGAAAAAGGTCTATCGTCAGTCTGCGATAGTGACGGCATTGCAGCTGTTTTCCGTGTCGTCCTATGATGATCGTTATCAATGGTAGGGTTATCCTTAGAAACCTACGTGCGCAGCAGGACACGCGCTGACTCCAACGCATCAGTCGTCCAAGTGCCCTCTGGAGTCCGCAGCGGTCTTAACACCACTGGGGGTCTCAGTTTGTGGAAAGCCTCTTTAAACAGTAGGCCGAACGCTCCCTTCTTGGTGCAATCTGTACAATATCGTTTCACCACTGCATCTTTAGCTGATTTAATATTGTTACGATACTGAGTACGTGCCGATGAAAACATTTTTCTCAAGGATTCCCGCATTTCTGGGTCCTGCACCCTCTGAAAAACCCTGCGCAATTTTCGTACGCGCGTGCGTTGAGCATCCAAATCGGCCGTCCACCACGCATTTACTTTGTGCGGTCCAGTCCCAAACCGTCGTAAATTAGTACCGTAATATGTATTAAACACGTCATAAAACTTGGCAATGCCCGCCGAGAAGATAACTGTGCCCCCTGAACATGCTCAAACCAATAGTCCGACTTAAGAGCTGCAATTAGGTTGTTTTTGCCTGCAGAAGTTAATTTCGTACGCATCGGCAGCTGGGGGACGTAAAAGGCGAACTCGATTAGGCGATGTTCAGATGATATTAAGTCGTCAATCACTCGCCACGTGAATCTGACTGATATAAAGTCGGCAGAGGCCGTTGTGACATCGATCCAGCTCACCGCGTAATCTGTTTCGTAAGTTGGTTCGGACTCCGGATCGTTCAGGATGTGTAAGTCATGCTGGCAAACGAACTGCATGAGAGTCATTCCCTTGACGTTGGAGAGTCATTGACCCCAGTTAGGGTGTTTCGCATTAAAGTCTCCTGCTCCAATTACGTTGGCGACATCCGAACGCAAGAGGCAACTAGTGACCGCATCTAAATGTTGTTCAATGTCGCGATGGGGCGGTGCGTAAACAGCGACCAAAACAAACTCGACAGATGACGACAAAACCCTTATGGCGACAACAAATGACGTAGCCAATAAAGTAAAACAGTCATAATTAGACTTTTGGCCAAATATGACAACGCGTGGGTTTTCCGATACCGGAAATTTAACATGCCGAATCGGTATTGCCGGTATGTTGTTACTCCGTAAATACAGATCGCAAGCTATTGGAAATGCAACGTTTTCGTTCATAACAAAATCTACTAACGCCTCAGTAGCCGATTTAGAATGATCTAAATTAGTTTGAATAAAGGTTAAGTTTTGTCGCGAAGCCATTTCAGAGTGAAGTAATCTAATGTTCCGAATTGTACACGTAAGAAACTGCAACAAAGCCAAAGGAAAGCTGATTTAGATGAGCAATAAAAATTTGAAATTGCCGCGCCAAAAAGAGCTTCGCGTCATCTAGCGAGGAGTCGGCACACACCCGCTAAAACGTTGAAGAAAACTCCCAATAGGTGGCAACCTCTGAGCACACAGTCTAAGGTCGCTGAAAAGTATAAAGTAGCGCCAACTGTATAGCCCTTTGCCTGCAGCAACGCCTCTAGGATGTCCTCCGGGAAGCTACGGATTTTACCCGCTGTAGTGAAAACCTCTTCTTTCTGCTGTTGTACCGATGGTTGGTGCCACTGGCACAGCAGGTCGGCATCCTGAAGCATCCAGGACCACCGTACGAACTGACTCAAGCGCGGTCGACCACGCACCGTGCACCGATCAAGTAAACAACCCAGGCGAAACGAACAAGATGGCGCTCGGACGACCTTCTAAAAACCTAGTGCGCTACTCTAGCGATTTCTTAGCGTCGCCGAGATTTCAGTGGCGCTGCCATCATGAGCGAGTACTTTTGCGAACCAAAAGATTATGTACAGTACAATTTTATGCTGTTCGACACCATGAAAAGGCGCCACTTGCTTCGGTATACATTACATTCCCGTATTTATCGCTATTAGGAGGTGGCTCGCCAGGTTCTCAAGCTGGGGCGAAGTCCCGCGCCTAACATCCATCCATCTATTCAAAGCGTCGTGGAACGCGAGGAGGAACGCAACGTACGTTGTGTCTTCCCTCTAGCCCGGCCGTTAATTGTCACAGGGCGAGCGGAGAACGCGGTCGACAGCCAGGCGAGCGTCGGGCAGCTCTTTTTAGGGCCTCTTTGTCGTGCGCGTCTCGAGGGCAGTTTTCAAGTTGAAAGAACATTAGGAGTGTTGCGTCTGCAAGTGTCGACAATGGAGAATCAGACGCTCTTAGATATTTCTTGTATATATACTTCATCAATGTGTGTATGATAGTAAATTGTGCATTAGTTCATCAAAAATGTAAATTAATAAGATATTGTGTATATATGTATATATAACAACGTGTGTCACGTCTTCGTATGATGGTAGAGGACTTGTACGAAAGATTCACGGGTTTTCCCGATATTCTCCGAGCCAGCTACTCAATCATCATACACTTCGTGGATATTGCGTGATTTTTTTTCATACCCCTTATTTCGCGGACTTTTCCAACTACGTCACTTAGAACTGCAGGGCCCTCGGGCGCTCTAGCGGAAGAATTTGACAAGCCTCTCTTTCCGGCCAAGAGCCATAGTGTGCGAGTATCGCAGCTCGACTAACTTCAACTGCAATCTACAAAGCGCACGGGAGAGGGTGTGCCTGTACTCTGACACGAATGATGCTACTTTAGTTATATTTCAGGGACTTTAAAACAGTCTAGGGAGCCTACATGTGCTCGCCGAGGCACGGAGGCGCGCACATGTAGGCTCTCTAACACAGTCTATATGAATGCAACCACTACGACTTGTGGAAACAACAACAAAGAGGTATGTGCCGGTATTACGGAAGACAGAATAAGAAGGTGAAAAAAATTGCATACTTGGAAGGTGCACAAGATCGCGCACAGACAGAAGGCGAACAGCGGCAATTAGAAGAAAATTTGAAAGAACACATAAAAAGAAATAGGAAGAGAAGAAGATGAAGACGAAAGCGCAATCCAGCGCAACGCCCATGCACCGGATCACGCTAACGAGAAAGAAAAGGAAGAAGAAAAAGAAACCGTCACCGCGCTGCAAAAGAAATTTGCCTGCGCGGCGACGCAAAGTCCTACTATTCGCCGTAGTAAGTGTGCGTTCTTAAGCGTGCAACCCTGTCTAAAATAACCGGACACGTTCTGAAACCAGCAGGATGCGCTTCTGCGGCTCCGCGAACTCCTCTACACGGCGCACAACAAACGGCCGGCTGCCCCAGCCGGATTGCGCAACTCTGAGCCAAATGCTGGCCCGCACACTTAGTGCAGACAACTCTGGTTGCGTCCTCCCGGAGAGGGCAGAACCGGCGTGTGTGCCCGTAAGACGCACAATGAGTGCAAAGTGGAACATGTACATCCTCATAAACCCTCACAGACGTCCACCCGACACACAATTGTTGCTTATTCATTAGAGCCCTGAAGTCATGAGGTGAAACTTCAAGTACATGCGTGTAGTTGCCTCCGCGTTCTTCTAAAGTCGTTATAAGTTTTACATTGTCCACGTCCAGATTTAAATCTGGATTCCGCGTTACAATGTACAACGGCGTCTAAGAGGCCAGCCGACGCGACGTCAGGGTCAACACCTACTAATTTTATGTGAGGCCGTCTTTTCTGCGGAATTCTCATGACCAAGGCGTTTTTAGTTATCGAGCACTTAACAATGGCCTTCTTCAAATTATCCAAAGACAATTTGTTCGCAGCCATTACAGTTGCTCCAAGTCTTGTCGAGCGTAAAGTGACCTGACCAATGCCAGCCTGACTAGGGTCTATGTTAGTTTTCAGTAATGACAAAACATCCTTAGCAGGAGAAACTGACTCACCCATTGGCGTAAGAAATGCGATGTAGTCGTACAAAGTCGACGGCTGAACAGAATTCTTATTGATGCGATGAGGTAGTTTACTGATGACGAATGGCGGCACGGTCAAGCACTGCAATGCCAGCAAATGGCACAGGCTCTAACGCAATCACAGCACCGGTCGTTCTCGTCCTATTCCGCTGGCGCATGCCCGTTGGTGCGGCTGCTCCATTACGGTATTAAAGTTTTGGCTCCCCCACAGGAACCATGTTCACAATAAAAACATCGTCACAGCTGTTCACTTGTGATGTTAGTCCCAGATTGAGAAGAAATAAAGACAGAAGCCCATGCATGTAGCATTTTTTATTTGATTTAAGCACTGCGCAAATCAGAAAGAAGTCAGGAAAACAATAGACAAAAGGCTTTTGACTCTGCATGGTTGGATGTGTTTGTGATTGAGGTAATGAATAACATATAATATTTTCACATAATAGGACACCAGTAACATGTAAATCGAAACTGCACAGTCTACAAAAGTCAATAACAAGACTTTTGGAAGTGTCATGTACTTGCAACCGAAATAAGCGTCACATTAAAAGGTGAGAACACGTGTGGGGGCATCGCTATGCAATTCATATTTGCTTGCTGAATGTTATCTAGCTGCAACTAAATTGTTGAAGGAGTTTGCGAGCTAGTCATGTGCTTTGTGTGGCAGAGATTTCATTGAATATGTTTGTAGGCAAATAGTAAGATGTTTCCAAGGCCATTGTTCACTGACTGCGTGGCGTCATTCCACTATACGTTTCTGTATTCTCCTGAAAGTTAGGACGCACTGAAGAAGATGTCCAAGATGTAAAGGCTGGAGAATGTTGAATACAGATTTTCACAAATAAAGCTGAGTGTATGAAGAGTGCATTTGCTTATTTCGATTTTGTACTCTGTGGTGCCTCATGGTTCGTGGGATGCGGTAAATGTGAAAACGAGTTGCATATGCTGGAGCGAATTTCCGCTGTACTAATAGCCTAGTACCATTATATGGCACTGATAAATTAGCAAAAAAGGAACAGTAAATAATTACTTAGCCTAGCTCGATGAAAGAACCATTGATAAAATAGTTAGCGAAAGTTTTCTGTGCAATGTTATTCCACAAAAGAGGTGTGCTTTAGAAGATTGCGTCCATGTGTTGCATTGGAAGTTATGTCAAAAGTGAAGCACTACTGCTTACAGTAACACCATCACAGTACTTGAACTAGTAAACTTTTCCGCTGTGAAATCTGACAGGGTGCTGCCAGTAAATATGACATCACTAGTAGTCATGGCTGCAATGACTATTGAGGTCAGCAAAATGTCTATTGTGCAGCTCTGCCAAGATGAAATTGTAAAAAATAAAGCCATGCTCCAACAAAACCTTGCATGCGTCATTGTGTGTACACGTAGTGTTGTAACCAAACCATGCATTAGTGCAAGTATGAATGCATAAATTAGCTATAAAGAATAAATAACCACAGTGACTGGTTGAATCTGGTGGAGAAAGATTGAGAAAATTCTCCATTATTACATTTTTTATGCAAGGTTTTTGACCTTGCTGTGGCTCACTAATGTTTGTGCAGTCATTGTACATACTCTGCAAGAACCTATGTTTCCGATTTTTCAGTGTCTCAATGTAGCCATTCAAGGTCATTCGAGAACCATGTACGTTAAGAAGAATGAAATGAAGCGCACAGATATTATCATGGCGTCCTTAGGTCAGCAATAGGTATGGTTGCCACCAGCCCGCCTTTAGACAGGCCCGGCTGGTTTTTTGGACAGTGAAACGGATGGATGGTTGCCGGTCTATATTAGACTGACCATCATTGGCCGGTGTTATGGCTATTGTATCAATATCACTATTTTTTCTTCCATATTATATGCGTAACTTCAGCGAATTCAAACATACTAAATGCTGTTCGTAAATGAACAAGACTGCCACGCAATTTTCCATTAATTTTTATATTGTTCCCATAAATACTCGAGGCAACATGCCTGCAGTCAACCAATAATTTAACGAGAACGAAAAATCGGCGTCATTGGTTATATGCTTTCATCACGAGCGTAAATTCGATGCCTTCGAAGCAGCGAAAACTGCGTCAGTGTCTGTTCCGAAAGACTATGGAGATCTCAACCTGAGAAAGAGAACTGGCTCGTGGCCGTGGAAGACACGTATGAATAGTAATTGCTGGGGCTTTACTTCCCATATCGACGGCATATATGTACGCGACATTTATTTTTTTGAGAACAGAATAGCTTTTCTTTTTCATTTTCGATAGTCTGCCCTTAGGCATAATAATTATTGATTCAAAAATACACATACAAATTTGCTTCGTATATGAAGTCAAGTAATGAGCGGTGGTGAGGTCCACGAATCCATCGGTCAAGGTCTGGTGGTCGACCAGGCCTGAGGCCTGTTGCACGGAGGTGACGACGGCTAAATTGTAGACCCGTGCAAGTCCACAATAAGTGTGTGGCAGTTACATCGCGGTTAAACAAAGAAAAGATAGGCATTTATGCGGTTACAGAAACACACCTTAGAGACTTGGAAGAGTCACCACATATTGCCACTTATGCTTGGCAAGGGTGCAGCAAGATCATATCAAAGAAAATGTGGGAGTGTAGGAATGCTAATTCACCGCGGAGCCAAATGGGTTAGAGTGAAACAGACGTGTTTAGAGCACCTCTGGGTTTTAAGCACGGTACGTGGAAAGAAAACGAGACTCGGGGTAGCCTACTTGTGGAAGGGGAATAACTGCGGAGAAAAGAATCAGGAGATAGTGGATTGCGTGAGTGCGGATATTAAGGAATTTGGTAATGGGGCCGAAATCATTTTTCTAGGGGACATGAATGCCCATATACATGACTGACGGATATTCGGACACCAATGGAAAGTTATTACTGGATCTCTGCGAGCAACATAGTCTGAAGATAGTCAACACGGGGCCTAAATGTAACGGCCAGATCACGGGGGAAGTCGGAAACAAGCAATCAAGTATTGATTGTCTCATAACTGAAGGAATTTATCACAAACCAAGAGAAATGAGAATAGACGAGGAAGGGAATAAAAGCTGGAGTAGTGACCATAAACGAATAACATTACAAATGGGATATGAAACTGGAAATAAGAAGATGGAATCAAATCTGGCAGCTCGTATATAAATGACAAACAAATTACAAATATAGCCGCAAGAGTCGAGGCAGAAGTAGATGTAACAGCTCACTATACTCCCAGTCGTTGCCTGGTATTTTGCCTAATTACGAAAGAGATAGGGAAAGAGAAGAAAACTATTTGCTGGAAAGGAAGAAGGAAGCCAAAAAGTTGGTGGAACAAGGAAATCCGGGAAGCGATCGAGAAGCGACAGCAGGACGAAGTCAACAAATAAGAGGAATATATTTAGAGAAAAAATACATTGTGTGGAAATTGGTTGAGGCAAAAATTAAAGGTGAAAGTGAACGCTGGGTGACAGAGATTCACGAAAAAAAGTATTCTCGAATAGGCAGCGCACGAAAGGGCAACGAACACGTACACAAAAAAGACGGAAACACAAGCGCTGTACTGCAACTGGTGATTTATTGTCGAAAACCCGGCTTATGTATGTGAACACGCACATGCGCTCTGACAGCAGTGGAACGATGAGGACCGAAAAACCCGAGGAAACCGCACAAATAAAGGCACAACAAAAAACAACAGAAAAAAACAAAAAACACGTGGTTCTGATAAAAAACTTTTGCCACACAGTATGTGGTTACACACCAAGGTATCGGCGCACTTTTTCAGAGAACGCAACCGAGGGGCAACTGATACACTTATCTTTCCATTTGTCAATTTCTATGGCCTCGATTACCTCTCTGGTTTCCTTCTTACATTCCTTGCGCACAATCTCCGCACCTGTTAAAGTGGGAGCACAGCCACAATCCCTACAATGGAAGGCCAAATGCCCAGAATCTCTTGCTGCAAGGTGGCGGTTGTGTTCCGCTAGCCGTGTGTTTATGCACCTGCCCGTCTGAACAATGTACACCTTGTTACAGGTCAGAGGGATCTTGTAGATCACCTCTTCTGTGCATGCGACGTAGGGGTTGCGGTGCTTGATTTCACACGATTGCGTATGCGCCTTAGCGCCATTCACCTTTTTGCAAAGGCCCGACAATCGAACTGGTGCCGAGAACACAACGTCGACACCGGCTTTTCGGCCTATCTTTCGCAGATTGTGCGGAATGGTGTGCGCATAAGGTATCACCACCGTACGCCGGTGGTTCCTGCTTGCGGCAGCACTTGTTTTCTTTTTTTGCAAGCCTTCTGCGACCGAAACCAAGAGGTTCGTCGGATACCCAGAGCGCCTAAGGCGGCTCACCTGGTTAGTGAAGCTGGCATCACCTTTGTGCGCACAGGATTTCTGGAGGGCGCCAAGGAAGCATGATCTGGCAATTGCTCTCTTTACAAGTTTGGAGTGCGCGGATTGGTAAGGGAGGGCGGGTTTGTTGCCCCTTGGTTCATAAGCCCAACATATGTCCTTTTCTGTCCTCTCCTCTCTTCAATTTACTTCCATTTTTCATAGCGGCAAGGGTTAACCTTGTGTGGGTAGCCAGCCTTCGATACGGCATATTTGGTTATAGCGGTAACGTACAGCTGGCGCTTGCAAGATCTGCTTTTCACACTTCCTGCAGTGTCCCCTAGTTGTGCTCCGTGGTGGGTGGTTGGCGTTACTGCCGAAACATACTACATCCTATGGCTAGCTCTTTCTCGAAACTTCCCGATCGTCCCCATAAGAGGGGCGCACCGAAGATGTATTTCTCTTTGTTGGACACCAGAAAGAAACATTTCCACGTTATCATGTCGTACATTGCGAAAAAGTGGAAAGACAGTGAGAATTATCTCACCTTTCTTGGTCTCGAAAACTCTGTCAGATACAATTGGAGCAGGCTACAAAGCATCGAGAATGGCAAATGGAGATATTCTCTTAGAACTCCGCGACCAAATACAGCATCAGAAACTGTCGAATCTAACATCATTGCGGGACGTCCCAGAGAGTCACCCCCCCACCGCACGGTGAACACATCCCGTGGTGTTGTCTCAGATGATGACCTCATGGGACTGAGGCTGAACTTGTTGGGGGCTGGAGTGACCAGAATGTCCTGAATGTGAAGAGAATTAGCATGAGGCGCGGTGGAAAGGAAATACAGACCAAGCATCTAATCCTTACTTTTGGCTCCAGTATCCTGCCCGAAACCATCGAGGCAGGGTGCATCAAACTCAAAGTCAGACCCTACATTCCAAATCCTATCCGATGATTCAAGTGCCAGCGATTCGGCCACAGTTCACAAAACTGTCGCGGCCGCTCTACCCGTGCAAAATGTAGTGCAACTGAACATCCGTCCGAGTCCTGCGAAAACACTGCACACTGTGTGAACTGTGATGGGGACCACGCCGCGTACTGGCGATCGTGCCCATCATGGAAGAGAGAGAAGGAAATAGTTGTAATTAGGGTCAAAGAAAACATCTTCTTCAAGGAGGCACGCAGGCGTATTTCCTACCTACCGAATGGTAGCTTTGCCGATGTGGCGCGAAAGGGGGCAGCGTCTCAACGGCTTCCGGCGGCTGTCCAGCGCACACGTAGTGAGCTGGCAGTGACGCCAACTTCCCCCTCGGCGGCTCCAGCCAGTGCTGCATCGCCATCTCTCAAAAAGGACCCACCACCCTCTGAGCAGGTGGGCCCAAAGGCTCTGCTTCTGAGGCGAGGCCTCTTCGGCGAACATCCAACGCCTCGAAAGAGGTGATGGACACTAGTTCGAGTGAGGCGGCGCGGAACGCGCCAAAGGAGCGGCGCGACTCTGTCGACCGCTCTAAGAAAGGAAAATTTCCTATTACGAGGCCTGGAAAGAGCTCCGTAACTTGGTTTTTCTCAACACACAGCACTAACCTTCCATTCAAGATGGATACGCAGGTATTGCAATGAAACGTCAGAGGTTTTCTGCATAATCTAGACAACGTTAATAAGCTCCTGCTTAAATTCAGTCCAAAAGTGCTGTGTGTTCAAGAAACACATCTTAAACCAACACACACAAAGTTCCTCAGACAATATGCCACATTCCGCAGGGACCGTGACGACGCAGTCACTTCGTCCGGTGGTGTGGCGATCATAGTTGATAGTAGCGTTAGCTGCAGGCAACTCCATCTGAGAACGCATCTAGAAGGAGTCGCTATTCAAGCGGTGCTTTTTAACAATCTAATCACTGTCATCTCATTATACATTCCTCCAGGCTATTATAGACTTAGTAGAACTGAATTTCAGAACCTAATTGATGAGCTTCCTGAACCCTATTTACTAGTTGGAGATTTCAATGCACATAGCACACTTGGGGAGATTCTCGTTGTGATGCGAGAGTAAGACTGATAGAAAATTTCCTATTCTCTACTGGTGCATGTCTGCTCAACAAAAACAAACACACATACTTCAATGACTTCAATGCCACGCACCATACATGCTCATCTATCGACTTAACCATCATATCCAGTACTCTAGTTCCGTATCTTGAATGGCAAGTTATTAAAGGGCGCCTGACAGCCGATTTTTTGTTTGTGACATTTATGTTGCAATAAGTAAGTCTATGTCTTGTAATACCGGAATGACACCGCAAATGCTCCTACGTGATGTCTAATTAATCCTAGCAGCGTTAATTATGGTCATTCTTGGTGTAGGTTCGAAACGCGCGCCGAAAGAGGATAATAAACTAGCGCCGCGCCGCGGCGGTCGCGCCTCGGGGCACGCGTGATGACGTACGCTCAGTATTGGGTGACGTCAGCCACGCGCTTGTTGAGCTGCCAGTTGGAGAAGTTAGTCTGCTCGTCGAGCACGTGGTAGACGATGTCATCGCTGTCAGACGCAGATTTGTGGCCCTACTCATCGTCTAACGAGTCCGACGACGGTTCGCAAGTGACAGACGCCGAGGTTGCGAATGTTTTGAACGGAGGAGCCTGGCAATGCAGCGGCTGAAACCGAACGCGTCTCCTCGCCGCAAGGAACGCGGCTGCACTTTTTTTCTAGCGCTCCGATGCGTTCGCCTATAGTGAACTCACTATGCGTTGCTCTTTTTGTTGCCACCCGGCAGTTATTATTACTTTTTTTGCAAGCGTCTAGTGCTGACAGCACTGCTTGGCGCCGCCGTTGAAGAACGGTGAGACGCCGTGAGCTGGTGTATCACTGGCGTCTGAAATATGATAGCTGCGCCTTAGTCGAAGTAGCTCTAGTGAAATATAAAGAAAAACATTAGAGTATGATAATAAATTATAACAATTCCAGTTCACTACAGATGCCGCTTAGACACCGCAGTTGTACGTCCTCACCCGAAAGCGCTTTAATTTTTCTTTCTTCTCATGTGTTGACCTGCAAATAATAAGGACGAAAATTATCATTCCCAGCGTATGGTCCACTGTTCGACCTCACGCACTCGCCGCGTGCAAGTTGCCTAAAATTAGAATGAAATTATTCTCAATCGCGGGTACAATTACGTGTGTATGTGGTTTCAACCTCCTGAAACGGCCGGGTACGATATTCATTGGAAGTTAGTCGAAGCGAACGGCATACACGTTCTCTGTTAAACGCATTACACAGTTTTATTTGGGCATCCGCAGCAGCTCTGCGGACGCAGCCTGCCAGCCGTTCCCAATGACAGGCTGCGTCCACATATATGTAGTGGGCGCTCAACTGAAACTGTCTAATAATGGACGGCCCCGCTACAACGACGCGGAACGTGGAGAAATGCACACAAAAAGCGCGTGCAAGCGCCTACAGGAGAAGGGGCGGTGTGACTAGAAAAAGTTGCACTGGCGCCACCTGGATTTTTCTTCGCCAAGAGGAACGCCTGAACCCTCCCGTTCACGCCACTAGGAAGTTGGTTCTAGTTCACTATAACCGCAGTGCACCGCGCGTCTTTCTGTCTGTGACGTCGACAATACTTGCTTTACCTCTGCAACGTCACAAGGGGCCTACGTCTGCGTCATACTAGTGGTTATGTTGATAGGAGTTCAAAGTTCGGATGAGCACTCAGGCTTACTTTAAAACCAAATTAAAATATCTTAAAGGCAACGCTCGTCACTCATAATTGGTCAGAAGTGCCCCTGCATGCAGGACTATGAAGCAACACAATCATCTCGCGTTTCCAAATTCGGTGTCAGGGGTCCTTTAAGAACCCATACGGAAGCGACCACTTCCCTATAGCAATAAGTTTAACAAAACGAGACAGTGGTTCCCCCCAGCTTCCCCGTTGGAAAATGAAGTCAGCAAGCTGGGAGCTGTTCCAAGAAGAAGAAGAAGAAGATGCTTTTAATGAGAAGAAGGAGGAGAGGTCGGCCTGGAAAGCGGGTTCTAGCCTGCTACTCCTCACGGGGGTAAGGGGAAAGGGGAAAGAAAGAGAAAGAGGGAGGTGTGATGATAGGCGACGATGGTATGGCAAATGAGTCACTGTACACACTGTTTTGCACGGGGACAGGGCACGCGCAAAAGTCTTTATGCCGCACATGCTCTAAAGACGAGCATCTAAACCTGTATCACTTAGAAATCTCAATAGGCACTTTAAACTTCGTTGGGCCTGGTCTGCATGCTCCCAAGCACCCAAAAGCTTCTCCTCCGAAAAAGGTCGGGAGTCCAGACGATCTACGACGCACTTAAGTGATTGTCTTTCGGTCGCGTACTGAGGACACACGCACAGGATGTGGTGAATAGTCTCAGACGTGTGACACACACTGCAGTTAGGGTTTCGCTCCTGCCCAATCTTGCAAAGGTATCTTCGTGTATACGCAACACCCAGCCGCAATCTATGTAGTAGTGTTTCTTGGTCTCTTCTTAACCGGAATGGAATCGGAAAAGCACGACCAGAGTCAAGTCTGTAAAGACGTTCTTGGCGATAATTAGGGTCATTCCATAAGCGTGTCATAGATGTTTTCATAGATTCAGACAGCAAGCCATTGATGTCATATCGGGAAAATTGAATTGATATGACTTCGCCGTTAGTGTGCGCCATTTTTGCTTCTGCGTCAGCTTGCTCGTTCCCAGCTATGCCACAGTGACTTGGAATCCATTGCAATGCAACGGTATGCCCGGATTGAGACGCCTCAGATAACATATTCATTATGTCACACACCAGAGGACTGTATGCGGTTCCTTGCTTCATGTAATTGCTGATAAGTTGAAGTGCCGGCTTGGAGTCACAAAATAATGTCCATTTCGCGGGACTCTGTTGTACAATGTAGCGGGCAGCTTGTCGGACGCCGGTCAGCTCAGCAGCAGTAGATGATGTCCGATGCGCTATCTTGAAGCGTTTCGTGATGCCCATGTGAGGAACCGTGAAAGCTGCTGCTGAGGACGTCTGCGTGACAGACCCATCAGCAAAAATATGCACCGTATATCCGTACATATGGGCAATGTACGATAAAGCAAAATGCTTAAGTCCAGCGGTTGGTATTTTGACTTCTTTGTTATCCCCGGAATCGAGAGTCGCACGATTGGTTTAGGCATCGTCCAGAGAGGTACTCCGGGAGTCGCTTGTGGTGCATAATTCGAGGGCAGCAGATCTTGCTGCGACATCACAGCTTCCGAGTATGCAGCATTGGGTCGTGTGTTAATAATGTCTCTCAGTGGATGGTCTCGGTGCCTTGTCAATAACCTCAGATGTACTCGCAGTGGCTCGTGTTTAAGATAAACGCGAGCTGGACAAGCGCGTGCTTCTGTAATAGTACCCCATGTAGAAGTACATCGAGGTACTCCTAGGCAAATTCTGAGGGCGCGGGCCTGAGCACTCTCGAGTGTACGGACAGCAGATGTGCAAACACGAGAAAGAACAGGAGCACTGTAACGGAGGTATCCAACAAAAAGTGCCTGGTATAGCTGTAGTAGAGATGACTTCGATGGCCCCCACGATTTTCCAGACATATGGCGAATGACATGGACAAAGCTGTCTAGCTTTTTTCTTAGTGCAGAGATGTGCTTCGACCAAGATAAATCCCGGTCGATGATAACTCCGAGAAACTTGTGGTGAGTTACAGAAGGTATGACGTTCCCATCTATCACTACAGGGTAGCAAGCCATTGACTTTCTCGAGAATGCCAGGATTGCACTTTTTGTCGGGGAGAGTTGCAGCCCGCGGCTATTAAGATATGTGGACGTTATCGATACCGCACGTTGTAGCTTCGTCTGTACTTGCAAACGCGTTAGACTCGTGGTCCAAATGCAGATGTCATCTGCGTACACAGATACCGAGATTTTGCCTCCTAACTTTTTAGCGAGGCCAACAAGTACAATATTAAATAATGTTGGGCTCAGGACTCCTCCCTGAGGCACGCCGCGATAGACGGGATGGTTGTTTGTATCACCGTCTACAGTTGTCATAAATACTGCTCTTTCTTGAAGATAGCTGGCTATCCACTGATGCATACGGCCGCCAATACCATAGTCTTCAAGAGCATTCAGGATCGCGTCATGCAGAACATTGTCGAATGCACCTTTGATGTCAAGGAAGACTGCAGCCGTCAATCGGTGGCGCCGTTTCTGGTGTTCAACGGTCGTTACTAAATCGATCACACTGTCGATTGATGATCTTCCCTTCCGGAAGCCAGTCATCGCGTCTGGATATATATTTTGCTTCTCCAGAAACCATTCTAAGCGCAACAGAACCATTCGTTCCATGAGTTTTCCTACACAACTTGCAAGTGCCACAGGTCTGTAGGAAACCATATCACGGGGAGACTTGCCTGGTTTCAGCAATGCCACGATCTTACTTGTTTTCCAATGTGCCGGCACAGTTCCAGATGTCCACGAAAGGTTGTACAAGGATAAAAGTTCTTCGGTCGCTCGAGGGCCAAGGTGGCGCAGAGTAGAATAGGTGATACCATCAGGCCCAGGCGCACTGGAGCGTTGTGAAATAGAAATTGCCGCACGCAGCTCCTGCAGCGTGAAAGGAAGATCGAGACGGGCGTCTGCTGTAGGGGGTGCGCATCGAAGCAGTGGAACGACCGTTGTTGCAGAGCCAGAGATGTGTAGGCAGAATTCTTCCGCGATCTGCTTCTCGCTGCATGACCTGATGATGGCCAATGCGCGGAAGGGACGTAGTTGCTGAGGAGAACATGGTAGAGCCCGTACAACGTGCCATATCTTAGACAATGGTTTTCGTGGGTCCAGGGTGGTGCAAAATGTCTTCCAGTTTTGCCGGCCAAGCTTTTCTAAGTGCCTCTGAATTTTCTTTTGCACATTGCGGGAGGTCCTCAGGTCTAAGATCGATCTTGTTCGCCTGTGTTTGCGTTCAGCTCGACGACGGACTGCCCGCAGCTCTTCATATACGACATCAACAGGCTTCCTGGAATTAGATACTGTGACGACACGTGTTGTTGTCTGCATTGCGTTGGCAATTCGTTCTTCAATTTCTGTCGGAGAAACTATGGAACCACACGACTTTTCTAGCTCATCTTGAAAAGCCTTCCAATCTGTGTATCGCCTACGAATGCTTGCAACGCCGGTATACCATTGTAGTTGTACGTAAGTAGGTAGGTGATCACTGCCATATGTTTCAATGTCTGCGCACCAGGCAGCAGATGATGAAAGGCATCGAGAAGCTATAGCTAAGTCGAGACAGCTGCTGTACGTTGTGCCACGGAAATATGTCGGTGAGCCGTCGTTGAGAATATGAAGGCCATTATCACTTGTGAAATCTAGAAGTTGTCTTCCCCGAGTACTTATGACACTGCTGCCCCAAAGATGGTGATGCGCATTAAAGTCGCCTACGATGACGTGAGGTCCTTGGCTCGAGTCGATGACAAGTTTCAGGTACCCAGCGTCAAATCTTCCTCTCGGAGGAATGTAACCACCAATGACCGATATCGTGCGTCGTTTTAGCTTCAAAGTGATGGAAACGTACTCATTACTGTTATGCACAGGAATTTGGTTTTGGGAATACGTGAGGTCACAGCGTACAAATAGTAAAAGTTTGCTAGGGTTTCCACTCGTCTGAGACGTGAATTGTTCATATCCAGATAGCCTGAATGCTGAAGTCATATTCGGCTCGCATATCACAGCAACAGGAAATCGATATTTCAACATTCTCTGTTTAAAATCTGCGAGGTGACCTCGTAGACCTCGTGCGTTCCATTGAAATATAACAGAACGGTTGATCCTTTCAGTCAGTGATGGTGGTGAGGCTGCTGACGCCATGATTTTGTGGTGGTTTTTATATAGCACCAAGCACTGGTTCTAGTCCGTCTAGAATTTGCACTGCAGCCTTAGCAACGGGCGTCTTGACACCAACAAGTAACATTCGCAAGGCACGGATCAACTGCGTAAGCATTGCCTTGATTTGCCCATCCGATGACGAAGTCTCACGTTCATGCTGGCTTTCTGGCACCGGCGCTTCCGCACTCCGAGATGGCAGGGAAGGCCATGTGGTAACGTCCTTGTTGCTCTTCAGGCAGGATGTGGCTGGAGGTAGAGACCCCGCTTCGGATATAACAGGAGCACGCGCTGACTCTTCAGGGAGTACAGGCTGTCGTACCATAGCCGATGTTGATCTTCTGCGATTACGAGAGCGCCTCTGGCGACGGTGCACCTTGGTAGCCGCTTCTCTGTGCGTGGAGTGATCTCGTACCATCTTCCTAAGTACGGTAAACTCAGTCTTTATTTTTGGACATTCCTTCGACCTTGACTCATGCGGGCCATCGCAATTGGAGCATTTTAGATTAGATCCCTCGCATATCGACTCATCGTGATCTCCACTGCAACGGGGGCATGTCAACCTGTTCACGCACACAGCGCTCACGTGCCCAAGTTTCTGACACTTGCGACACTGTAATGGCCTAGGAACATATGGGCGGACAGGATGCCTCACATAGCCCACTTTCACATGCGATGGCAAGTTGTTGCCCTCAAAAAACTATCTTCACACATCGCGACCGTCCAAAACGGTGTATGTCTGTGATATGGGCAGTGGAGGTAATCAGCGTTGATAGATCGCTGTCATCAATATCCGTATCCACATCGGAAATCACACCAGCAATGGTGCAGCCTCCATGTACAACGAAGGAGCGCACAGGTATGCTGCCGAGCTGAGTAACAGCTTTCAATGCGTTGAGGGTCGTTCGTGTATCCACATCAACAGCGAGTATGTTCCGTCTGGGATTAATACGGACCTCTCTTATTTGTCCTGGTGCTAACTTGCCAAGATAGGCAGTGAGCGCTTGCCTATTCAGTGAATTCAGGTTGCCTGTAGCAGCGACGGGGATGTAGGCGATTGTGTACGTCTGCCGAGTCTGTTGTGAGGACGGTGTATTGTAGTTCCAAGAACACACATATCTACAGTGGGATGGCATTGCTTCCTCTAGCATAGACGACGCTGTGGCTTATATAACACATTTTATTATAGACGCTGCTGAAAAATGTATTAAACAAACCAACAGACATGTCAGAAAACGTCGTATACCTTGGTGGAATGAAGAATGCAGGGAGGCAAGGAAAAAATTCCACAGCATATCCTCGGGGTGAATGATGATGAGTGGGGCGAAGCTCTCGAACGGCAGGATCTTGGCGGCGGCGTCGCGCAGCTTCACGCCCAGTACATCATCAACGGCGTGAGATCGGGCCGGTTTATACTAAAGGGTCGATGAGAGTCATGGCGACTTGCAGCTCACTTTAATTTTACATGTACGCTGTGAATTTTTATTGTTTAATCACGCACAGGAGAAATCTCACGAGGCACTACCTTGGAGGCAGACAATGGCTGCTAATGGGGAATGAGAGGCAGAAGAAGTCGGCTTTTAGCTAACACTTACACTTCTTCTTCTACTAACGTTTCCTACTGGAACATGCCAATGGCTGCTAATGGGGAATGAGAGACAGAAGAAGTGGGCTTTTAGTTAACGCGCACGCTGCGAATTTTTTATTATTCAACAACGCACAGGAGAAATCTCTCACCGGCACCACCTTGGAGGTCAAGATCTGGTACTAGCGTTAAGACTGGTTACGCACTACGACGGGGACGAACGGGTGCCGCTTTAAAGGGCCCC
>NC_051178.1:39624739-39805004 GCF_013339695.2 Rhipicephalus sanguineus
GCAGAAAACACCACCTAATGTTTGCTTTTCGCGCGATTCATTTCAAGTTATGCGATGTTCTGTGTATATATGGAATGACAGCCACTTTTTCTTTTTTGCCCTTTTCAATTTCATGACATTCCTTATTACATGCTCGAAATTTTTTGTGCATGCTCTCTGCGACAGCAACGACTATATGTTCAGGATAGCCTGCGGCTACCAGTCGCTTCACCTGTTGTCCTAACGCTTCTGAGAGTTTATGAGGACATGTCCGTTAGAGCGCATTGGTCAAGCTGAGGTTTACAATTCTACGTTTAACCAGCATTGAGTGTGCCGAGCTGAAAGGGAGAAGAGGTCGGGCAAAAAGCAAACATTAAGGTGGTGTTTTCTGCTCCTGCAAAATTAAACAGCATTTGCTGTTTGACGAGGCCATATAATTCAATGAACCGGGAAGAAGGTTGTCAAAGAAGCACAGAACTAGGTATATCGATTGTATTGAAAATGTTGTGTATCAGCTTCCTCTGACATGTGGTAGATATTATGTAGGTCAGACGGGTCGTTGTGCGAAAGATAGAATGAGAGAGCATGACAACAATGTAAACCTGCACAAGATGGCTGGTTAGCCATCCACTGTAGGTCGTGCACGTGCTCACCTATTTTTGAGAAATGTAGTGTTGTCAGTAAGCACAGGGATCGCCTAACACGTGAAGTTGTTGAAGCGTATAAGATTGCGCAGTTGGGTGAAAACTGTGTCAGCACCCCGTCAATTGCGTTATTGCCCAAGGTAATGCAGTATCTGCGGAGGCGTTTGACGTAATCTGTCTCGGTTTTGCTATTCACGGCCTATCTGCGCTATGTCCAGTGACGCACTATTATGCGAGTGGTTCATGTGTATTTATAGGCGATGCATTTGGTTTTTCACAATACATTTCTTGAGAGTTCAGCGCTGTGTGCGTTCCCTTCCTGTGTGTCCTGTGGTTTTGCGCTGTTTTGCTAATCATTCCTAGAGGAATTTTTGCCCCCTGGGTACGAGCTGTGTGTCTGCCTGAGCTCGAATTGAAAACTCAGTATCCGGACAAAAGTTTGCTCGAGTGCGTCTGCATTGCCGAGCAGCACCGACTGCCTCGGAAAGGGACGAAGAAGCTCAGGTCATTCGACTGACTCATCCCAGATTCAGGCCATTTCTTTAAAGGCACACATTCGAAACCCTTGACGATCTCGCACGGAAGGCCCGCGGTGTACAAGACGCCCTGCTAGCTGAAAGCACTTCCCTGGAACCGCCAGCGCCGCAATATGCTCTTTAGCCGTCACTGGCTGGGCACGAGACAACACCCTTTGCGGAAAAGGCAGACTCCGTGCCTGCACCAGGAAACACGGAAGGCGTGGCAGCCATCCCTCAGCGACTTCAAAAGAACGAGTCACCAGCGGAAGCAGCTTGAGGCCGTGCTGACACCGTTCACGAAACGTCGTGGTAAGACCGACGTCCTATGCATCGCGTCAATGCTGGCGACGCCCAGCCTTGGCGTTGCAACCCGAGACCGCTGAGCGAGCACAAGCGAGCCATGCTTGATAAAGCCTTGGACGAGATGATCGACACCTGAACCGTGCGGCCCTCGGAAAGTACGTGGGCCTTCCCGATGGTACTGGCCCCAAAGAGAGACGGTACGACAGGTCTTTGTGTGGACTACTGCAGGCTCAACGCACGGTGAGTGATTCGTATCGTTTGCCGGCAATGTCGAGCATAGCTTATAAGCTTGGCAACGCAAAGTTCTTCACCCCATGCCTACTTGTTCAGTCTATTGGTGCCGAGCGGTAGCAGTTAAAGGGTGCTCGTGCTGAACTGGATGCTTAGTTTGTTTTTTGTTTTTTTGTCTTATTGAGCCCTCTCCTTTTCATGAAATCGCTAGAACTAAGCAATGAGCGAAACAGCTGTCAGCTTACGGTAGCTTTGGCAAAAAAACCGTACTATGGAAACGAGTTTACCTCAAAAAAGAAATATTTAGGTTCTGGTTGAGGCTGCAGAGTTTGGTAATTACTTCAAGAGGTATCCCCTTCCAAGTGTAACAGCCATTTATACTTTCGTGTTTACCTATTGTAGAGTTTCTGCTGTGATTGCTTCCTTAAGAATGAGGCATGGTGTAAGGTTGGTCTACTTTTTCTGTCTAACAAGTGACCAAGAGCTTGCAATATGGGGAAGAGGGGAGCACAGAAGGGCCTGTCCCTTTTGCTTCACTAAACTTATTGCTTTTAAATTAATTTGGAAATTCAGCGTCAGCCAAACTCGTAAAATAGGTCATTTGCTGCAGCAGATGTCATGGACTTAGTGCTTGTGGAAAGCTTGTGTTACATAATATGAAATGAGATAGTGCTGATTTTGTAATGGCCATAGATTTCAACCTGTAGTAATATTCTTGAATTTTATCTGTGCTGCGGATGACCTTTACTGGTATTGAAAAGAAAGCGTGTAAAACATTAGAAAATCGTACATGACCATGCGCTTGTGCGCCTCAATAACAGCGCTCTTATAAGCGCAGTTCACGAAGAAAGCCACATTTGATGGTTCCACAAATGGGATGGGACAAAAACAATGAAGAGGACACTGGTGATAAAAATGTGATGTAACGCCCGCAACCACGCCATTATTATTATTATTATTATTATTATTATTATTATTATTATTATTATTATTATTATTATTTGGTTTGTGTACCCAGAAAACACGAAGACGGAGAGGAAATTGGGAGGGAACAGGCTAGCAACTGCCACAGAGAGGGGCACAGCGGCCGTTAAGTTTAGAAAACAGTCGGTGTGCCAGTTCCCAGTAGCTTCACGCAGGCTGAAAAAAGCAGCATTCCTATCGTGAATTGAGTGTTTTAATTGTTAGGGCAAAAAACTTGCCCATTCCGGAAACAAAGTGCTGCATCACGACTTAAATACACCGTATGTTAGGAGCCACACATGAAACACTGTCCGCTGAATAGAAACCCAGCATAGTGTTTCGGCCTGCGTATAGCTGCCAGGAAGTGGTGTGCCTTCTGGTTTCCCACATATGGCATTTTACTGGGTTCGTTATCTCTTGCTATGGAATATTTTTCTGATGTTGGGAGCAAAAATACTTATCTATTGTTGTGTCATGATTTTGAAATCTTCGCAGTTTTCATGGCAGGCTGCCCTAAGGTTTCAAGCCAAAAATACCAGAAAAAAGCTCCCAGCAGGCATGGTCGAAGGGATGCAAAGAGACGCATAGCAAGAGAACGCAATTCTTCCAGTGGCGGGGCGCTACCAGTACTGAGGAACCAAAGTTCCTTGAAAGAAAGGTAAACACGTCCCAAAAATCATGCTTTTCATTCAAATGTTGCTTTTGGTTCGGTGACAATCGAAAAATAACATTGTGGTCCGGTCCGTGCTAAGCCTACAATACACATCATGCATTCGTAAAGATGCATGTGCGCTGCACAGTCATTTGTTGTCATGCAGACACTGCATGTTGTCAGTGAGCAAACGTGCATTTGTAAGATTTCTCTTGTGAACTACGCCACCTCCATAGTCTGATACAACTTAAGAAGTCCGGGAAGGCCCCACCCCGACTACCTAAGCACGACAGTCAATCGCCTCCGCAACTATAGAAATAGTCCCGCTCACGGACACGGCCATGTTCGACAACGGCAGGGTCACCGGTCGTCCGGCACATGATGTCAGTCTAGAGTGCGCGTCCATTGGTGCAGGCTTGTGTTCATCCGCGTTTGAGGAGAAAATGCCGTGGACTTCTAAAGTTGTGTTCGACTATAAGTACACTAAGCAATTGTGTCAAACAAAGCTCGCACCGCCCCTTGTGTGTGCATGAGATGCGACGCTACAAATACGAAGTCCTGAGGAGAAAGTAAACCATTTGCCTTCATTTGTCATGTCGTTCTTTCACAGTGCGTTGTTCCTTTTATCGCCGTCTTCCATGTCCAAATATTGAATCAACAACTAGCCCAAGTTTTATTGCAGTGAAACCTCGTCCAGCACTAAGTGTTTGTCCCTCTGCCATGTGTCCATGGGAGTGGTGTAGGTCTGGCTGCACTCCGTTCTAGACGCTCTGCTCTGTTGGCTGTTCTTTGTTTTTCCTGTTTTGGTCACGATTTGGATAATGATAATATCTGGCGTGTAACGTCCCAAAACCACGATATGATTATGAGGGATGCCGTAGTGGAGGGCTCCTGAAATTTCGACCACCTGGTGCTCTTTAGGGTGCACTGACATCTCACAGCACACGGGCCTGAAACATTTTCGCCTTCATTAAAAATGCAGCCGGCGTGGTCACGATTTGTGAAGGAGATACTGCTGATGTTTCACTGATTTTATGTCTTGGATGTGTTTCTTGGTTCCGAGCACTGCTTTTATCACATGAAGGTGCTGTGGTCTAGTCCAAGAAGTCATTTCACTCTTGCTTTCACCTCATTCTCGAGTTGTCTGCTTGTCCACTTTTTCTTGTCTATTGCTGCAGTAGAGCTATTGCAAAATATCAACCGACAAGCGCAAGCTTCAGTGTTACTGTAGCTGTCATACTTTCTGCAGGCATTCTCGCTATTTCTGTTTATCGCAATTACCACCATCACTTTCAACTTCCTCTTATCTCCACTTTATAGTAATAGTATTGGCTAATGTGGTGCTTGGTGAGAGGTCTGTGTACAGTTCAGTGATTCTAGGCCCCTCCTCTTTCATCTTCTTTCTTTGTGCTCCTATGTACGGCAACATTACTGCATTTTAAATTTCGCGTTTCTCTCTTACATGTCAGCAAGGTAACCAATGTAGAGACGCTTAGAGCACAAATGCCGACTAAAAAATTCGTTGTAAGTGAGCACGTAAAGGGGCCCTGCAACAATTTTTCATGTAATGATCGAATGGCTTCATTTAAAAAGCTCATTGCCTCACAAATTGACAGCCGCAAAAAATTTTTAAAATCCATTAAGTATGAGTGGAGTTGCATGGATTTCTGCACGCTTTATGTGCTTGCTCTCTGCTTCCATACAAGCGAGCGTGCTGAAAGCTAGGCAGGGAGGGCGATGAAAAGGGGGAAAAATTTGTCCCTTTGTCAGCGCGTGTCATGACCTTGAGCACTTTCATTTTTTCTTTAACTGCACGACTTACTTTCAGTGGGATTGCACCTGGGCACGTGGCATCCACGGTGAATATGGAGGCCATGATGCTTAATCAGCCAATGGTTGTAGACTTGGGTATATGGTGCAGTGATTTCTGTATATGGCATCATTTGTAGAGAGAAGAGGGAGCGACTTCTAGCTGACTGAGAATTAACAGGGCTCGTGCTGCACTATAATGTTTGGCTCACGTGTTCTCGGAGGCCCCGATTACTGATCAGCAGCATTTTCTGACCGTGCTGAAAAAAAGTTGCAGGGCCCCTTTAAGTTTGTGCTCTTTCAACATCTGCATACGTTTGGCTTTTGGCCTTTCTCTCTTCTTGAAACTCTGTGATGCCATCTAACAAAATATGCACAAAGAATTTCCACTCCCTAATGTGAACACATTTTTTCTTTTAGGTGCATCGGAGATCACATCACTCATTGTGGTGTAGCGAACAGTTTTGAAAACAATTCTGTGGGTAAGAAATCATAACTGCTGAAATGGCAGAAGCAGAACAGCTGTCGTTTAAATATAAAGTTTGCATAGCGCATCATCTTCGCGACTTGTATGTCTTTGTCTGTTTTGCTCTGAAAAATACATTGTTTGCCACATAAGCCATGTCAAATTGTAGACGATTTTCCGCAGCGGCGCACGCGCGCTGCCATGTTTGATCACGTGATCGTAACTGGCCTTCCCCCAGCCATTTGCCCCAGCCAGCGCCTCCTCTAGAAAGATGCGTGCGACGTCGCACGCTTTCCCATGGGGACGGGAGGTTCTTCGTAGTTCAGTGCTTTCTCCGTAAGGAGCGCTCGCAGCCCTTGCGGAGAAACTACTACTTCCGCTGGATTCGGAAGTGACGCCATCGCAGCCGGCGGCCTCGGGGACGGTGAGAGCGTCTTCTCACGAAAAGGGATGTTTTTTTTTGCCCAATTTCTGTCACCTAGATAAATTTCTGCGCTGATAGTGCAGGTGATACTTACAGGATGCACATTGCTCTAACGAAGAATCGCACAAAACTGAAAGTATTGTCACACTTACGTGGCGGTCTTGGCCCGGAAGCACGGAGACGAGGCGACTTGAAAAGAAATAAACTTTATTTGAGCGAACTTGTGCCCATAAAAGAACTGCGTGAAAAAAACGGTCGGTGGCCTCGAAACGGCCAGTGCGGTTCAGCGTCGGCGGAAGGAATGCCCGCGCTCTCTTCGCCGATACGCATCAGTGTCTCACGTGGTCCCACTGCTTATCAAAAGCATGCCCAGCGCGCGAGCGACGGAACGACGCGCTACCGACGCCACACTGTAGATAAGCTGAGGGCAGTGCTGCGCAAAGAAGTGGGCACCAACATAAACGCACGTGGCAGTGCTCCCCCACGAAAGAGCATCGTCCCGATGCTACAAAGTAATCAATACAAATGAAACTGGAAGCTTTCTAACAAATAGTGTAGGAAAAAAATATACACATCATAAAAGATTGTCCGTGAGTCCACTAACGCTGGAAAAACTTTTTCATGCGCACGACATGCACGACTTCAGGGCGCGCCCGGCGTCGTTGAGATTGCGCAACCCCATCAGGAACAACTTCATACGTGAGCGGCCCCAGACGCCGTGTGATCTTGTAAGGTCCAAAGTAGCGACGAAGGAGCTTCTCGCTGAGACCGCGACGGCGAATTGGTGTCCATACCATTACACGATCACCAGGTGCGAAATCCTGCTCGCGGCGTCGCAAGTTGTAGTGCCGGGCATCGGCGTGTTGCTGCTTCTTTATAAGTGTTCGGGCAAGCTGGCGGGCTTCCTCTGCACGTTGTAGAAATCCGGCAACATCTTCGTCGATGTTCTCATCATCGACGTGTGGTAGCATGGCGTCCAGCGTAGTCGTAGCGTCTCGGCCATGAACAAGTTTGAAAGGAGTCATATGCGTTGTCTCCTGCTGCGCCGTGTTATACGCGAACGTAACGTAGGGGAGAACTTCGTCCCACGTCTTGTGCTCGACGTCCACGTACATAGCGAGCATATCGGCAAGCGTCTTGTTGAAACGTTCCGTGAGGCCGTTTGTCTGGGGGTGGTAGGCTGTCGTACGGCGATGACAGGTGTGGCTGAAACGCAATATCTGTTGTGTGAGCTCTGCAGTGAACGCCGTTCCCCTGTCGGTAATAAGGACCTCAGGTGCGCCATGACGGAGAACGATGTTCCTCACAAAGAATCTTGCGACCTCTAGTGCACTCCCTGACGGTAACGCTTTCGTTTCGACGTAGCGCGTCAGGTAGTCCGTAGCCACCACTACCCATTTGTTCGCATTGGACGACGTCGGGAACGGACCAAGCAGGTCCATACCGATTTGCTGAAAGGGCTTCGTTGGGGGGTCAATTGGCTGCAGGAGTCCAGCCGGCCTAACAGGTGGGGTCTTGCGCCGTTGACAGTCGCGGGAGGTTCTTACATAGTGAGCAACGTCGGCGTTGAGACGCGGCCAGTAGTATTTTTCCCGGATTCTTGATAAAGTACGAGCGAATCCAAGATGTCCGGCGGTCGGCTCGTCGTGAGACGCCTGCAAAATCTCTTGCCGCAGATTGTGTGGCACGACTAAAAGGTACGTCGACCTATTCGGTGCAAAGTTCTTCTTCAAGAGTACGCCATTGCGGAGGCACAGTGACGAGATGACACGCCTGTACATCCTTGGTGGTGAATCGGTGTTGCTCTCCAGGCAGTCAATGACGCTGCGTAGGTCGGGATCTGCGCGTTGGTTGTCTGCGAAGTCACTAGCACTGATTATCCCGAGAAAACCGTCGTCGTCATCGTCGTTAGGTGGAGCTGGTTCAACGGGTGCTCTTGAGAGACAGTCTGCGTCTGAATGTCTTCCCGACTTGTAGACCACTGTTACGTCAAACTCCTGTAGCCGTAAGCTCCAACGAGCTAAGCGACCGGACGGGTCCTTCAGGTTGGCGAGCCAGCACAAGGCATGGTGGTCACTGACCACTTTGAACGGCTTGCCGTACAAGTACGGTCGAAATTTTGTGACTGCCCAGATGACGGCCAGACACTCCTTTTCAGTTGTCGAGTAATTGCGTTCAGCCTTCGAAAGAGATCTGCTGGCGTACGCGATGACCTGTTCCTGTCCGTCCTTTGTTTGGACCAGTACAGCGCCAAGCCCTAAGCCACTTGCGTCTGTGTGAACCTCGGTGTCTGCGTCCTCATCGAAATGACCAAGTAGTGGCGGCGACTGTAGCCGTCGCTGAAGTTCCCGGAAGGAGTCTTCTTGTGGCTTCTGCCACTCATAATTCACGTTGGATTTCGTGAGGCGAGTAAGGGGCTCGGCGATTTGTGAGAAGTTCCGGACGAAACGCCTGTAATAGGCGCAAAGTCCCAGAAACCTCTGCACCGCCTTCTTGTCAGCTGGTGGTGGAAAGTTTGCGATGGCGGCTGTTTTCTGGGGGTCAGGGCGTACGCCATCACGATTAACTACATGGCCTAAAAACAAGTTCTTCGTAGGCGAAGCGGCACTTCTCTGACTTTAACGTTAGACCCGACGATTTGATTGCCTCGAGTACTGCCTGTAGCCTTTGGAGGTGTTCTTCAAAGTTTGCTGCAAAAACAACGACGTCGTCGAGATAAACGAGGCAGGTTTGCCACTTGAGTCCTGCCAAAACTGTGTCCATAACGCGTTGAAATGTGGCGGGTGCAGAACAAAGTCCAAATGGCATGACTTGAAATTCAAATAGGCCGTCCGGTGTAATGAATGCGGTCTTCTCCCGGTCTCTTTCATCGACTTGAATCTGCCAATAACCGCTCTTTAAGTCCATCGAGGAAAAGTACTTGGCACTGCAGAGTCGGTTAAGAGCGTCATCGATTCTCGGTAGTGGGTACACATCTTTTCTCGTGATGCTGTTGAGTCGGCGGTAATCGACGCAAAACCTCAGTGTACCATCTTTCTTCTTCACGAGTACGACGGGTGAAGACCACGGGCTATTCGATGGCTTAATGATGTTTTCGCGAAGCATTTCCTCGACTTGTGCTCTGATTGCGTCGCGCTCTCGTGGTGAAACGCGATATGGGCTCCGGCGGATGGGTCGGGCTGATTCGTCGGTAATTATACGGTGCTGCGCAATCGGCGTGTGTCCGATTTTAGATGACTTTGAGAAGCATTCGGCATAACCCAGAAGAAGGCTGCGTAACTTTTCTTGCTTGTGCTCTGGAAGGTCAGGGTTGACGTCAAAGGTCGGGTCATCTTTCATCAGCGATGATACGTCGGCGGATGATTGTGACAGCGTACATGCGCTTCCTACTTCGTCAATCTGTTCTACAAATGCGATCGTCGTGCGTTTATTCAAGTGCTTGTGCTCGGAACTGAAGTTCGTTACGAGAATGTCTGCTCGGCTTCGATGTAATTGCACCACGCCACGTGCGACACATATTTGTCGATCTAAAAGCAACTGCGCATTCGTTTCGACGATCACGACTCCGGCTGATTTTTTCTTTCGTTTCGACGGATGCGAAGACGCTTGTACGGGGTGGGATTGTCACTTCATCTTCAAGAATTGCGAGGGGGGCACTTTGGTAGCCGGTGCTTTCCGGTGACAAGGATCGCTCACTGGTAAGCGTAAAAGATCCCGTTTTGAGGTCGATCACTGCACCATTTTCGGTCAGGAAATCCATCCCAAGGATGATGTCACGTGAGCACTGTTGCAAAACGACAAAGTTCACTGGGTACGTATTACCGTGAAAAATCACTCGCGCGGTGCAACGTCCAATTGGCGTTACGAGATGCCCTCCTGCCGTGCGAATCTGTGGTCCGTCCCACGCAGTTCTTACTTTCCTCAGATGCGCTGCAAACTGTCCGCTTATCACTGAGTAATCGGCGCCAGTGTCAACGAGCGCGGTTACTTGACGTCCGTCGATCATGGCCTGTAAGTCGGCACTTGGCGTACGGCTTCGGGGTCGAGTAGTGATCGATTGTGCGGTGTGTCGCTTGGACCGGTCACGGCTGCGTCGACTGCAAGTTTCGAACTTGGGCGTTGTCGCGGTGTTAAGTCGCAGTGACCCAGCGTCGGATCGTGGCGTCACGTCGTCGGGTTGCCGCGCCACGGCAACGGTTCGTGGCGTTGCTGTTGGAGGGTCTTGCTTGGTTCGCTGGGAAGCGGCGTCACCTCCGTACGTCGCTGTCGTTAGTTTCCCTGACGAGGGCTTGGAGATCGCTCTCCTGTTCCGTAGAAGCGCGCTGAGTGTGGCGACTGGGTGCGGCGTGATTGCGGTGAAGGCGACCTGGGGCGGGACTGCGCTTGTCCTTCCATTTCTCTCAGATATGCCTCGATTTCATGCGGCCGCTGGCCTGGAAGGGGGCGGGGGGCGTTGACGCTGAAACCTTGCAGGCCCATCCGGCGGTAAGGGCATGTTCGGAGCACGTGGCCGGCTTCGCCACAGTGGAAGCATAACGGGCATCGGTTTGGTGTCCGCCAAAGGTCAGCCTTCTTCGCAGTGGCTTCTTGATAAGCCATAGGTCGGCTTTGCAGCGGCGGTCGTGATAACGGCGTGTAGGGCTGGGGAGGCGGTGACGGTGTGTACGTATCAGTGCGCGTGACTAGAGGCATCTGGCTACGGATAGCATCGGCATAAGTCATCACTGCGGGCTGCGGCACTGGTTGCAACACCGTCTGGGTCGGAAATGCTGTTCCGAGCGCCTGATGCAGCTCGTCGCGAATGACGCTTGTCAGAGGTGCGACGTGTGGGCTAGCCGCAGGGAGCAATTTCTGAAGTTCCTCGCGGATTATGGTCCGTATGGTCGCACGAAGACTATGAGCGTCTGGTGTATCAAAGTCCACGTTGCCCGAAGAAACAGCTGGCAAGCCGCGGTTGTATTGTCTGGCTCGCAGGTCAAGTGTTTTTTTCAATTGTTGCCGCCTCTGTCACAAATTCTGCAACTGTCTTCGGCGGGTTGCGAATGAGGCCGACGAACAACTGTTCCTTCACGGCTCGCATCAGGTACTGGAGTTTCTTTTCCTGAGTCATATCGTCGTCCACGTGTCGGAAGATCTTCTGCATTTCCTCGACAAACACAGTTACAGGCTCATTGGGGTGCTGCTGACGGGTCTGGAGCATCGCCTCAGCCTGTTCTTTTCGGTGGGCGTGTGGGAATGTAGATGCCAGCCGTCTTTTAAAAATGTCCCAGTCGTCAAGGAAGTCTCCTGGTTTTCATACCAAGTTCGGGCAGAGTCTTCGAGAGAGAAAAAGACGTTGCGCAGTTTGTCTTCTTCCGACCACTTGTTATACGATGCGACTCTCTCGAACCTGTCCAGCCACTCTTGCGAGTCCTCGCAGGCGGAGCCATGAAATTTCGGTGGTTCCTTCGGTTGTTGGAACGTAAACGTAGCGGGATCAGCGGTGTTTGTCATCGTTGTTGAAGGATGCGCTTTCACGTGTCGTTCAGGGTCTTCCAACAGTCCGTACTCCGGAGGCAGTCCCTGGCGCCTTCGACTGGTTCGGGTTTCTCCCGGGTTGTCTACCTTCACGGCTTCGGTGCGGTCGTCTTTGCGCAAGGGGCTAGCTTCACGGCTTGAAGGGGGTGATCCAACCATAAGCACCTCCACCAAATGTCACACTTGCGCGGCGGTCTTGGCCCGGAAGCACGGAGACGAGGCGACTTGAAAAGAAATAAACTTTATTTGAGCGAACTTGTGCCCATAAAAGAACTGCGTGAAAAAAACGGTCGGTGGCCTCGAAACGGCCAGTGCGGTTCAGCGTCGGCGGAAGGAATGCCCGCGCTCTCTTCGCCGATACGCATCAGTGTCTCACGTGGTCCCACTGCTTATCAAAAGCATGCCCAGCGCGCGAGCGACGGAACGACGCGCTACCGACGCCACACTGTAGATAAGCTGAGGGCGGTGCTGCGCAAAGAAGCGGGCACCAACATAAACGCACGTGGCAGTATTGTTACTGCTACGCGCGTTAAATAAAATCATTTATAAGACATAGACCCTGTAACAAATACTCGCCTCCACGTTTTAGTTTTTTATATTTTCTGGGCAATCCGAGAAAAGTTCACGATATCAAAATAGCGAGCATGTATATGCGAGTGTACATATCGCACACTTAGCGTACTCAAAATGACACGACAGTATAATAACATAATTCGGTGTGTACATCTGTTGCGAATTGGCTACACATGCATTTCATGAAACATATATGAGGTGTAAATTATACACACGTGCGACATTTCCTTGCAGCCACCTCGTAGTCTCCCTTACATGTTCCCACAGTGTCATTGGTTCACATATGGAGTGGAAAGTTCTGATAGCGTCCTTGTATCCATTGGATTTCAACCGGCTGATTCTGATGCGGTTGCGTGAGTGCACTAATGCGTGTAGAAGTTTGGAAAACATTACTGAGGCTTCCTCGAGAGATGCTCAGTCCGGATGACTTCAACACCACGTAATGGCATTTCTACCAACAGCAAACTAATAACAATAATAACAACAACAAGCGTCCTGTTGGCGGATCATGTTCGGCAATCACGTACCACTGCATTTGATTACTTGAAAACGGGTAAGTTCAAGTCACCGCACGTAATTGGGCTGGTACCGAAACCATTAAGGGAAGCCACATGTATCGCATTGGTTCACCTTGGTGGCGAATGAACTGGAGAAGTCGGCTTTTTTGCAAGCATTAGATTTATAGATGGCACAGACTTGACCAAGCGAACAGTGGCCATAGATCAATTGCTGCTGGAGTTGTAGAGTAGCAAGACTAAGGGCTTGTCGAGTTGCCGCCATGAAATCAGCGTACTAGACCCGCGCACACAAGAGCTAGGAATATTCTGGATTTGCAGTGGAAGTGGTGGACTAATATATATGTTGGAGAGCGTTCGGATGTTTACGAGGTTCCTGTCGAGTCGAACACGGTTGGAGAACATGGGAGAACACTGCACGGTAAATAATCTCAGGGGGTCAAAATCACTTAAGTCCTCTACCATGGCGTTTTGCGCACGTAAGGCCCCAGTACTTATGTGATACGTGTTGACTTCAGACGTGGACGGAATGTTGCAGCTCACATAGGTGTGACTCTTAAAGCTTCAACACTTTTCGCGATAAAGGATTGTGCTGCAGCATCTTGGCGGAGACATTCCTGTCAGTATTTCCCAGCGCGTAATTGGTCAGTAGTGGCTTCATGAATTTTCTTGCTATCAGTTCCAAAAGTCTCCGGCGGTGATCGCTGTTCTTGTTCCCACAGTCATAGGCGTGCGCAGGGATCCACATTAGGGGGGGCAAAGGTTCGTCGCAGCGCCCCCCCACCCTACTAAGTCAATGTATAGTTCAGATTTTGCGCCCCCCCCCGTTCTTAGGTGACTAGACATGTCAATGTACGGGGCAGATTTTGCGCCCCCCTCTTAGGTGATTAGGGGGGCGGCCGCCCCCCCTGCCCCCCCTGTGCGCACGCCTATGCCCACAGTTGAGGACTGGGAGCCCCATGAGAAGATTTACACTTCTCTCCACGAAGACTTCAAGTGGCTTGTGTATGCTGCTGTGGGGCAGCGCACACTGCACAAACTTGCTCAGTCCTACAAGATCTCTCCCGAGTTCTTGACTCGGGTGAAATAGGCCCCCGCGGTCTTGATGCGCGATGAGTCCTAAGAGAGGTCTGTTAGCTTTCGGCCCTTGCAGCAAAGAGACACATTCAGCGCAGGGAATGTTTTCAGTCGCCGCCCTTACTGTAAATCCCCCCACCATTGTCACGCTGGCAGTGTCCGGATTTGGCACGCGTGGAGCTTCTGAAAGGCAGTGCTCCCTAAGCTTCTGCATGGACATGGTCAAAATCGCGTCGGCTTTGCTGCTGCTGCGGCCGCTGCTGCTGCTGGGGCTTTGATGTGACCAGAGGAATTCCTGTGAAGTGAATGTGGAGGCGCTTCTAATGTTGCTTTCACTGGATGAAGCAATAATGCCGGTCTTAAGCATCTTCTCCAACCCATTCACAACACACTTCACGTCCAATGCATCATTGCTGCCTGAGCTGCGCCGCAAGAACCCGAACAGTGACTCAATGGGGTCGCTGGAAAATTTTCGTGTCAGCGCGAATTTGAAGTGCTTTTCAGTCAGCAGGTAGCGAACGCATTGCACGTTCGATCTTGTGGTTAGTACTAGCGCATGATACGTTTCCTTGCTCAGGAAGTTTTGAGCGGTGCTCTGTTTTTTTAGTTCCTCAACGTAGGCAAGAAAATCGCCTTCTAGCCACAGGAGCCTTGCATCATCGATGTCGTCAAAATAGCGGCCGTTCTCATCATTACAGTGAATATGCTGCTGGAGGTTGCTCACATCCATGCAGCTATATCACTTGTGAACGATCTCAATGAACGTGATGGTCGGCTCCGCCAATGCAAATTCTAAGTCACATGTATGACCGGCCTGATCTTTCATGTATTTTAGTGCTGCTGTAACGGTGGGAGAAAACAGCTGTACAGCTGTCTTTACGCCCATTTTTTCAATGTTTGTCGGAAACACGTGTTTTTGGGTCAGAAACCTTATCGGCCGCACAATGAAATGCTTTTGCATTTTGTACAGAGTCTTCACATATTTAGCCGTGACTTCCTTATATGCTCCAAAATTCTTCGACAAAAACTGCGGCCTCATATTTTTGATAATATGGCTTTGGTGAAACGCCAAAACGATCTCTTTCGATGGATCAGCAGGGTGAGGTGCCTTTATATCTGCTTCTCCTCCGCACAAGATGTCCATAGCTGCAACGTTGATCTTATGGTTGTCAGTGACAACGCGGACAATGTGGAAGCCCACATCTGCTACTTTTTGATCATGTGGCGTGTGACCTCGGCGAGCTGCTGTCCGGTGCAACCTTTAGTGAAAAAATAACCCACGGGGATTTTAAATCTAGCGTGCAAGCCACAAAGCAAGAAACACAGAAGTGAATTAGTCAAATTTTCTTCGGATTTAGGAGCCAGGTGTTCTAGGTCAGGGCCTAGATCAACATCGCCGACAAAAGCATCCCGTTGCTTGTGGTAGATGAGCTTTTGCTGTATTCTCATCTCATCAATGATGAGTCCACACACCTTGGACTGTGGTGTATCCATTGCTTGGATTTCTGTTTGAAGGCGACATCGCACCAGCTCACTAAAGCAGGACTTCACCAGATGTCGAGCCAATGTATTCTTGCAGTGTTTTTCTGCAAGGCAATGTGAGGAGTTTCCCACTCCTGATGTACTCGTACGCTTTTCTCGACAAGTTCCGCATAACAATTGAGTGTCTAACAGTGGTCTTTGACCACTGCAGCTTCTTTTTTATAATTTTTCACCTGCTATATCAGCAGAGCAGCTTTAGTGATTCCTTCATCCGCGTCTGCTACAATGTCTAAAAATTGGCTGACGTAGCAATGGTTGGTGAGCTTCCGAAGTTCTTCTTTGTAGGCATGGACAGTTCTTCTTAATCCTTTCAGTTTTTGCCTTTAGCGCACGTTCTCTTCGCCGACACCGTTTTCGCTCAACGTACTGAAATGCTGTCGCACTTGGTGACATCTGAGTCGACAAGGACCGCTTGGCGTAAGGCCTCGATGTCCGCTTCTTTTTCGGACTTTTCGGACTGGTGGTTTCTTCGACTGCTGCCGAATATTGCCCGGGCTCACCTGTGGCACAGTCTGAAGGAAGCGCATGGCTTCCGAAGGAAGCGCTGCTTGGTCGAGCAGTGCGTGTCACGTCTTACTCTCCTAGGGCAAGGCCATTTTCCATAACGAGCCCATGTGCTTTCGCCGGCAGACTTGAGCTTGGAGTCGCACAGCTTTCCTTTGCAGCACTTGAGTAATGATCGTCTCGACATTCAACGTGTCTTCCAACATCTTGGCTTTCGGAGTCGGCAACCGTTGTTGGACCGTGCAATACGCTAGCTGTGGACGTTTCTCCGCTCACAGTTGAACTCTGTGCCTAACTATGGCTGTACGTCTCCGTGTTAAATGGTTACGATTCCCTTTTTCGTTTTCTTGCTGTTGCAGTCTGCACAGCCTCAGCATCATCCTTTTCCTGTGCACTGAAGAGACTTGGTAAAACGCCTTGTTTAAGCCGCCGTATTTTGCAGTTCTCTTTGAAATCTTCCTTCCGAAAATCTAAGCTGCACACGACGATATGAATTTGAGGTGAAGTTAGGGGTCCAATTTTTCCTAGAAATGGCTGCCAGCCATCGCTCACGAAAACACTGTCCGTGGGAAGCTCGTGAAACGATACGCCAGATTTTTTTCCTTCTCGCGCTGGACTTACAGCGCGGCACGCAGCAGTAACGCATGGTGACGTCTTCGGTGACGACGAGACAAAGCCCGCACATGAACACGTAAATTTGGCGCGAGCTGTCCAAACACATGGTGACGTCTTCGGTGACGATGAGACAAAGCCCGCACATGAACACGTAAATTTGGCGCGAGCTGTCCAAACACAACGAAACACTTCGCCCGGTCGCACTCAACAAACGCCCTCCTGCTTTGGAGTACGCCTGCTAGCTCGTTTTTCATGGCAACAACAAATATTTTCGTTGCCAATTCTTCCAAATAGCTTTAAAAGGTGTAATTCGTGTTGTCAGAGTAATTTATTTTCATTAATCAAGTACGCAATAGCCGCGCGTCACATTTCGTCTGCTTAACGCGCAGCGGGATTGATTGCGCGTGTCATATCGTGCGCAGGCGTCGTCTGCTTGCTTGGCCGCTTTGGCAAGCATTGCCTACGGGATGGCCGTAGGCAGTGCTTTAATGTCAGAGGCTGCAAGGTTTAAAGCGGCCGCCGTAGCGAGCGCTCGCAGACGACACTGTTTGGGGGAGCGGAGGAGGAGAGAACAGGAGAGGGCCGGGTAACCAGCTCTTCGGCTCACGTCGGAGGCATCTTTCTAGAGGAGGCATTGCCCCAGCCAACGCAATGGCCCAGCGAAGCGGCCGTGGCCGTACCACACGAGCTGGTTGCAGTAGGGTGTAAGCAAGTCACATGCTTGCGCAGCAAAACATAGTTCTACGTGTAATCGCCTCAAAGTTGAAAACGTTGAGACATTTGCGTTTGTTTGGTACGTACCACGCCCCAACGATAAGCGATATGTTTAATCTAGTTCGTATTTATGGTGTATGCCTTTAGTAGTTGTATTAGCAACCGCCAGTAGCTGGGGTTACAAGCCAACATGGCAGCACCCATGCAGACGCGACAGCCCGCTTGGGTCCGAGCTCGCGCTTGTTACTCGCCCACTAGTCCTCACAGCAATAAATAAATGGCAAAATCGGCCATCGCTTTGTGTCAGCTCACGCTGGAGGAAAAGCGTCAGGTATGCTTTGCCTTTATTATTGCGATCAGCTGTGTTTATTTAGCCACGCCTGCTAAGCCTTGTCTCCGACAATATGAGAATGAATCTTGGAAAC
This sequence comes from Rhipicephalus sanguineus, assembly GCF_013339695.2. Taxonomy (NCBI): domain Eukaryota; kingdom Metazoa; phylum Arthropoda; class Arachnida; order Ixodida; family Ixodidae; genus Rhipicephalus; species Rhipicephalus sanguineus. Next base: position 39,642,211 of record NC_051178.1, read on the forward strand.
ACTGCAAAATACCGACGAGTACATTACTCTCGAAGCTTCAGGACGTGAATATAAAGCAAATAAATGCGTGGGTATTGGACTTACGGGCCACACAGCGCAGGACGATTACGTGATAAGTTCGAGGCGGAAGGACTGCATCCAGAGGTGCCGCCATGTTTACTTTTCCGGCGCTGCCGTCTGCTCGCTTTTAATCGCGCGCGCGCAGACGCTATGGTAACGCCGAGCCAATGCCTCCTTGACTAGATGCCCGCCGCATGGTCCGGTAACCCGGTTCCGTACCCGCTCCCTCTTTTTTTCTGCGCGGTCAGGCCACGAGCGCCACCTGTAGCGCACGCCTGCAACGGATGCAATTGTTTTTATTCCTGTGGCGCTTTAAAACGCCCGCCCTGTGGTAAAAGGGAATAGAAACACCTTACTAACCCTAATTACTGACTTACCAACAAAGGTCACGTGTTGCTGCCTCCGAGATCGCCATCACGCCTGTTACCGTCTCGAAGGTGCCAAACGCGGCGCGCGGCGAAACTGACGACGTCGTCTGCTGCGGTAAGCGTATTTCCGCTACCGCCAGGAAGTCGGTCAGGCTACGAGCGCTGCCTCACGGATTTTGTGGGGAACTGAGGGAACAAGGAGGTTCTATAGAACCTCTGGAGTGGCAATCCCAGCCGCCGCCAACGGGAGCAAGTGAAGCCGCCGGCGGCCATATAGCTAGAGGAAAAACAGGGCGCGACCGCCATAGACGGCAATGGAATGCGCGCGGCGCGCGCGTTGGTTTGCAGTCCCACAATAAAAAAATGAGATGGAAACTGCTTTAAAGTTACACCTACGAACAGTTGCCTCTTCTCGTTTATGAAACAAATTATGTCATGCACCCATTGTCAGCTGCAGACTTTCAGAATAATCTGTTGTCGAAGGGGTGCTTCGTATATCGAGCGCGCTGGCGCACTGTAATTACATATGTGTTACTAGGAACTGGGTTTTTGTGATGTAACGAGGTCAGTGTTCAAGGGATAACGGCAAGCTAACGTGGAAGGAACTTATTCTCTTTACATAAGTACACATCCATCACGCGAACATTTGGTCAGAAGGAGGATTCACAAGCATTAACCTACGTGGGCGACGTGTGCCATCACGGCGAGCGCAGCGCGCACAGCCTCGAAACGAGGTAGCTCGACCTCTCAGGCTAGACGCATAAAAAAGTAAAGCAGCCGCGTCCTTCGGTGTTTCGGTTTCGGTTTGGCCGGATTTCACAAGAGTTTTGTGTTGAAGCTACGTCAAGGAGGTAGAAACTAACAGGCTTTTGTAGATGCGCTGGGAAAGCAGGAAAAATTGTAGGTACACTGCCAGGCCGTCTGCCCTGGTCGTGTGCCCCGTTCTGTCGAAGCAGAATTCTGCGAAGTGAATAGAGCAGAGGTGGTTGGTTGGTTGGTTGTTCCTTGGCAACCTGGCGCAACCCACCGCGGGGGATCGTCCATGAAACGGGCGGCACCTTATTTTAGAGATAAAATTGTTTTACATGGAGCAGAGGTGGTCAGAGCTGGTCACCGTCCTTAGCTCTCTAACCACTTCTTCGACCGGCACGTTCCCAGGTAGAACGCTGCGCGCAGTCTTTCGGAAACATGTAACACGGATAATCACGCCATGGAATGTTGCGTTTGCCAATTCCTCGATAAACATGCATCAATTTCGATATACGCACCAGATAAATATGCATGCACGCCGTCATTCTTGACTTGCAAGAAAACACCAGAAAGCTCGGAATTCTAAGGGCGTTCAGACTTCCTACTCGTACCAGCTAGACTGCACGCGCATTAACAACAGCCCATTAATTGGTACTTCGTGCATACACTTAAAAATCACGTACAACGTCGTGTCAGCCAGCATTTAAAGCGTAAAATTTTCGTCGATACAACTGTACGCATGTATTACACGTATGCGCACCTTTAAAATTGTTTCCAGTTTAACCGCATGCACGGAAAAACAGACAATCGTCAGCGAACGAAGTGAGGACACTTAAACGTGAAAAGTGACCCCAGGCGTCTTCTTCTTGCGATTTGTGCAGCCATAAGCGACGCACGAAGTCACCATGGCCTCGTAAATTGTTTAACTGCTTTACAAAAGCATGCCACCGTCCTCAAAGACAACTGCGACGGCGGGGCAACGAAGCGCACTCCGTCGTCTGCTTCCGAGTTTTTGCTTTTGCAATATGGCGGCGACCGGCTTCACTTACGGGGGCGCCACCTCCACTCCAGAAGAAATAGTATATAACCTCCTTGTGAGGGGAACCACCGCCGCAATGGGAAAGCGAGCGACGCGGCGGGCATCTAGTCAAGGAGGCATTGGCCGAGCAGACGACGCGACGCGGATGGAGACATATTGAGCAGCGCTGCCAAAGGCCACGGCAGGGGGATGGCCATGGAGACGGCCACGGTGCGGTGGCGCCATCTAGTTTTGATTGAACAAACCAACTGCGGAAAATCGTCTATAAGAAAAATCTTAAGGGAAAATTTAGAACACCCAACGACTCACAAATAGTGTAATGTGCAGTACCAACTAGAAATGTAATGGCAGTCTTTACGAAGTAAGTAAGTGCTTGAAGCACTAAATGGTGCCCATAAAGCATTGGTTTGAATCGCGCTCCAACCTATGCGTTTCTGCATTTTATTTATTTATTTATTTATTTACACATACTGCAGCGCTAAGTGCGCTATGGCAGGAGTGGGATACAAAGATACGCGGAATTTTAACAAACATCAATGAAAATTATGTAAACAGGCAAACTAATACAGATGTGTGATTATACAAGGTCAAAAGTGCACAAACATGTGATGAACATGATTGAAAATAGATTAAAGAAACAATGCTACTCAAGAGATCACACCAACAGCAAATAGAGGAGGGTATATTACAGACGCATGTCATGGATGTCGGCTACAAAATTGGGCGATGGGCGTGAACGAATACAGCCAGGTAATGAATTCCAGTCTTCAATAGAACGGGGAAAAAACTGAACTTGAACATGTTAGTTCGAGCAAAGTAAGGCGTTAAGTTTAAGCTGTGATAGCTTCTTGTCGTTGACTGAGGTGCAAAGTTTATGTAGTCCTTTTCATTTGATAGTTTAACTGCAGACGTCACGATGCTATGCAAGAATTTTAATGACTCTATACGGCGACGCGAAGAGAGCGAAGTTAAGTTCAGTGAAGAAAGAGTAGAAGAGGGTGAAAAGTCACGGTCATAGCGATGACATATGAATCTTACCGCTTTTTTCTGAATTGCTTCTATCCTATTAATCTCGCACTGCTTGTACGGGTTCCAAACGACAGATGCATAGTCTAGTATTGGACGAATGAGTGATTTAAATAAGAGAAGCTTAGTTTCCTTCGGGGATTTAGATAGAGTGCGACGTAGATAGCCTAGTTTTTTTAATGCTTTGTTACATACATAGTCAATGTGCTTGGACCATGTCATATTATGAGTAAAAATGACCCCTAGATACTTATACTCGAAAACCCTATTTACTGCACGGTTATCGAAAGAGTAATCAAAAGCAGACGGAGATTTATTGCAAAAGGACATAAATACGGTTTTTTTAAAGTTAATGTTCATTTGCCAGGTCCTGCACCAATTACAAAAACCAGCAAAAGACTCCTGCAAGCGGCAATGGTCAGCGTGTGTTTTAATGACCTCGTATATTTGTTTGTTGTATTGTTTTATTTCCTCGTGTGAATGGATGCCTGCCGTTAGTTTTAAAATATTTAGCTGAGCACCCACTCAGTAGGCATTGCTAATATACCTTAAAGGAGTACTGACACGATTTTGAGGCACCCCAAAAGGGAAATCTTTCGTTTCCATGGTGCGCACTATCAACGCTCTCCACACACCGGAGCCAGACAACACGTATAAAAGTATATTACTTTGATTTTAAAGCTTTCGTCGCCCAGAATCTGCAAGCCAACCTCACCGTAGTGGACATTATCACGACAGGTCAATGCAGTGCACTGGGTTTGCGAAATCTGCATCTTGCATGCAGGCTAAATCGCAAAAATTGATGTCAGAGCCTCTGGACGAGAATTCAATCGTCGTTGTTTATGTGAACCACGTGCGACTGATAGCAAACTGACAGCTGTTGCTAGTATATCCCGAGTTGGTCTTCCCGTGACGTCAGACTTGTGTTGACACGTCACTGCGAAACCGCCCCCTCGATACCAAAACCTAAATTGCTGTTTTAAGGTAGCGGTAATAAATACATATTCAGTGCATTCCTCAGCACTATGACACTCTTTTTAGGGTTCGCGACACCAGTGTTTTTATTTAGAGCCACAACCCGAAAATATTTAAAATTTGTATCAGTACGCCTTTAAGGGAGCTTCACTAGAGTGTTGATATCTTTTGTATGTGTACATGATTTATGTTAACTTTTTAATTTCCAGATGTCATTTGGAATGCTCCTTTTATGACTGCGGATGATGCTAGAAGCCTGACAGCCCATATAGACATGATGAAAAGGGAAATTCGCATGGCTGGTGGGAATGCCGAAAAGATCAGACTGTCTATGGATAAGACTTTTCACAATCGGCGGGATTATATCAAGTGTAACTCATCATTGCGAGAACTGCTTGATATCTACCCAGCTCTGGGCACTGAACGAGAAGTAGAAGGTGTTGCACATTTATAGTTTACTGCATCAATGAGCTGCTGCCATTGTTTGGCAATTACCTTACATGTTAGTATGCTTCCTTATTTCTGTTATTTTCCATTGTTAATACGCTACGCCTTTCCGATGCACCTTTATCATGTTATGAATCTTTTAAAGGGATGGAAGAAGAAAGTAATAGTGCAGCAGCTTTGAACAAGACTAGGAAAATACCATGTTCTAGGTTTAAGCGACAACATGCAAGGAGGGCACGAAGGCTTAGGTTTGACAACAATAGAGGCCTAGCCACAATGACAAGTCAGCAAATGTATGCTGAAGTTAAAGTCAAGAAGAGAAATAAGTGTGACAAACGTTTATTTGTTGCTTTATATATTTCTGTGGTGCCTCTAATGATTTTTGAAGTCAACTTTAATTTATTTTTACGGATTTATTTTCAGCATTTCTTTACTTTCGGGCCTCGGTTTCAGTGTGTATGCTAAACATCATGTCGTTATAATGTGGTCTAAATTTTTCAGCTTTTGCCACTTTTTGTATGATTCACCTTCTGTTGCCACTCTTCTGTATTAAATTTAATTAGGCCGCTGCGTAATGAGCAGATATCCTACTTTTGACTGAATAGATGACACTTGGTAGCTCGGGGACAGTGTGAGTGCTTTTGTAACTTGTAACCTAAAAACCACCAACGCGTGTCAAAATTTCAAAAGTTTTCTTATTTTGGCTGTGTTACATTTTTTTCTTCTTTGGACAGCTTAAAAAATTCATGGAAGTTATTTGCAGTGAAGCATAATAATAGCTGTAAAGGTTTCTGACAACGTTATTGGTTCGCAATCAATTTGGTTACGATATCGGATAATATCGCGGTAGGCAAGAACAGGATGCCTGCGCTACAAACTTTAAATATTGTCTTGGCATGCTGCGAATGCCTTTTGGGAATATAATTTTCAGTTACATGCAGTTTTAATATGCCTATGTAAAATATTAAAAAAAGGACAAACGTTATCAAGTGGACATGCATGTTTGAGTGGAATTATCCTAAAGAGCAAAGTTTAAGCACTCATTTAATAATGGTTCGACAAAGGCCCTTAATGTACGCAAATGCTGAAGTATGACCTCATTTGTGGCGTTCTCTTTTTTAGCTGCACAATGAGTTCCAACGGTTAATTGGAGTGAGTGCTAAACAAAAGGTTTTGGAACTTGTGGACAAATATGGTGACAGAATTTTGTCACTGTTTCGAGAAACGGTCATCGAGCACAAGACCACGACAATGAGTGTGAGTTTCCTGTGTGGTGTGAATATCTACCTGATATGCAGATAACATGACATGAATTGAAATGCCAGCATGTGCTGTACTGAACACTTAATTGCATCTGTACCATGATTAAATATGCATGAAATCATGATCATCAGTCTTTTCTAGCACCATTTCAAAATATGCATCTAATTTATTATACAGAATAACGCTTTGATGACATTACTGGGCGAATACAATAACTATTTCCCAAGTGACACTTGGCTCACTGTCCTAGCAGACTTTTGGCATGCATATTGTTGTTGCCTAAAATGGAATAGTACTCTCCGTGAAAGCACTGCCCAGCATTTCCGTGAGCAGTAAAGTCTTTGGAAGCAACTGTAAGCATCTAGTCACTTATTCCCAAACATATCAAGAGCTGCCACCCTCAAAAGTATTGCCTATTGACACTACTGTGTTGTTTTCACAGGCTGCTCATCCTTCCTTGCATCCCATATCAAGTCTACTATTCACACTCTCCTAACATGTGGACCTGCACTTTTCACCTGCAATTCTCATTTCATTTTCTTCCAAAAAATTTTTAACAAAAGTTATTGCATGTGTTCACAATGGCAGTTTTCATGCACATTTAAAGTTTTTCCAACCAAACCTAAGTTTAGCAGCTTTATGCTTTCATGTTGTCTCTGGTCAGCTATGTAAAAGTTCTAAAACATAAAATCTGTCACAGACTTACTCAAAGGAAGCCCTCTAGCTAATGGGAATGACCCGCTATTGTGGTGCGACATGAAATCATGGTCACTGGCCTTGTGCGTTCCTTCCAACTATTTGTGGTCAGGCAGGTTTATGGAGGTTGACCGCAACGTCATCACAATGGGCCAGTGCCATTGGTTGGAGAGTACAGTGGAACCCCAATTCTATGTCCCGCGGACTTTCGATGACCCTCATTTTACGACGAATCTTTGGTTTGGCAAAACCGCCATAGAAATAAGATCAAAAACCTCACTTATAAGACTCAATTTCACACTGACCCAGCGTCTTACGACTTTCCGATGCCGTCTGAGAACAAAATTGCCTTTTTCTAATCAATTCCAACACCCACCAAATATTCGCTGGTGCAAAAGAAAAACTTAGTGCCAAAAAAGAGTGAGTGAGAAGGGTACAGGATGCCTTCTTGGAATGGAAAATTTATTCTCGTAGCAGTTATTTTCTTCTGTGATCCGGTTTTCTTGGCTTTAAGATCGCTTCTGGACATGCCCCGATTGCGGGCATATTCCACGACCGTTACTTAGACAAGCTTGATCTACACGGATTAGGTTCACCTAGTCGGCAAGCTCATCTTCGAGATCCAGATTTTTTCATGTTTTTGGCCCGTGGAAGCTTTTTCTGGCCGTTCGGTGGCCGACATGCTGGTGAAGATTTCCTCCCTTTGTTCGGAGCACTCACATCCCAGGCTGTGAGCATGCAGAAAGGACGCGTCGCAGCTACCTGCAAGGTAACTTTTTCATGATGTGAGCGTTCATAACAGCTGCACATTACCAATTGCACTGCGAACTTGCTACGAAATCTACGTCGCCATTATGTGATGGCGATGACAGTGTATCCTACTCTTCTGACAGGAAGATGTTGCCAACGCGGTTTCAGTTTTGTTTTTGTGTGCAGCGCAGGCCATTTTCAGACTTCTGTTTTCAAAAGAGAGATATGTGTTGAACAGATTTTTATACGATAAGAATAATTATTCACTTACACCACCTCCAATTAAACGCTAAGCTGTCATTTTTTAAAATATTGTAATCTTTAGAGCAAAATCGTGCCGCAGGCTTATTCGGCGGTCTGTACCCGTTTTTTTTGGCGAGACTGAGCGTTACTGCCGATATTCTCAGTTTCCGGTTATATGACGGATTGGCATGGTCCGCTCACAGTCGTATAACTGGGGTTCCACTGTATCTCGTGAAGGGATTCATTGCAGTGATGTTAAATTGCATGCACTCCTAGGTTTAAATCAACATATATACCCCAGAAAGTGGACGGGAGGATGACCGCCGCCGTAGCTCAGTGGTAGAGCATCGGACGCGTTATTCGAAGGTCGCAGGTTCGGTCCCTGCCGGCGGCAAGTCATCTTTTCGTCCACTTTACTTTCTTCACATTTATATTCTAAATACTACAGATAACACCCCCTGTACTTTCCTTGGCGTTATTGTCTCTTAGTTCTCATTAATATATATTGTGTCTAACAAAGGTAAACGAGCCCTTGAAAAATCATGTGCTTTCCTTCATGCAACTATACTTGTCCTTTCTACTGTGAAAGAGAGCGTCACGAGTATCAAACGTAATGTCATTTGCCTAAAACTTTGGATGTTTGGTTCAGATAAATTAGTTCTATTTTGCCAATTTTTGTTGTGTCTTAGCTTGTCTCAAAATGATATTCTATGGGTCACGCCTTGTATTTTCACGAAGTGGGATCCGTTAAGGAAGGTGTTTTTCTCGGCAACTTTTAGTGATTTTCTAATAAGCTGTGCAGCAGACAGACCACAAAAAACGGAAGGATAGACAGGCGAGTGCGGACTCTCAACTAATTTATGGAGAAAACCTAATCACCCTTAAATATCAACGTGTCACTGTCGACGTTTATCGGTGTACCAAAAGCAAAGATTATAGATACAATCAGGTGCATGTGAAAGGTCACGTAAATCAACAGTAGCCTGTAGCACGCAGCTATGCATACTTTTTGTCTGACAGGCTTATAGAGGGCTGTCTCATGCACCCCTCTCTCTTTTTCTTTGTATGAAAAGCCTCCATTATTCTGTGGCTGATGCATTTGCTATGCTAGGAAATAATGTCTGCATCTCTGAAAACAGGCTCACAACAGCGCTCCCGGCAGCGTGCTGGCAAATGCAATTCTGGGCTCTTGGAAAGTGATCACGTACGTTCCCTTAATCTCCTATTAATGCACCTTCCGCTTTCACATGTGTAAGACCTCCCGCAAGGTAAGGGCACCTGATAAACAACACCCACTTTGCAGGATACATATTGGTTTTTCACCTTATGTTGAACAAGACATTGATTTCTTAATGACAGACTAGAACTGTTTTTCCTCTGACTCACCATTTCAAATTTTCGGCAGCTTGCCTGCAACAGCTTTCAACAGTGACCTTCCACATGCACCTGACTGAATCCATAATCTTTGTTTTCGGTACGTTGATAAACGTTCAAAGTGACACGTCGTCACTGCTTTACGCTATCTCAGGCAGATTAGGTTCTTTCAATGAATCGGTTGTGAGACTGCTCCTCTGTCTACCTTTCCATTCTTTCTTGGTGTCCTGGTTGGTTAGCATTTTGCTGGAAGATGAACCCGCACCTACTCACCCAGCTTTCGACACAATTGTTACACATATTTCTGAGTGACTGCGTTACATTATTTGAAGGATGGACTGTGCTCCCAGAGCTCATGTCCGCCTTTTTTTTTGGACCCACCATTCCATGCTTTAAGCTGTATCTGACAAACAAGCTGTCTTTTATTGGTACTCTGGGGCACTGCTGGAATATTCGTATTACTTGGACAAATGCAGTGGGATTTAGACGAAGACAGGAGACACAGATAAACCCAGACAAGTGGCATCTGTGTTTACCTGTGCGTCCTGTCTTCATCAAAGTCCTACTGCATTCGTCCTAGCACTACTGGAACTTCTTTTTCCATGCACAGGTTGTCTGTGCAGGCACAGTCAGCTTGAATACAATATTTACAAGTGGAGGCAGTGAGCCATGGTACCATCTGTTTTGAGGGGTTGATGAATGCATTCACTATTTGTTTTTTGTTACTTCCAAACAATGCATGCCATTGGAACCTTCTCTTTAATTCTGCGAGGATGAGGGAATAATTGCCCATAAAAGGAAGCTCTCCCAACTCACCCACTTTACGCTTTCATCAAGCTTTGTCACGATTGACATTCTCTGCACATATCTTGTTACAGTCCCCGCCCCCCTCATTTGTTTTCCCTGCAGATCACTATGCAGCAGCAGTTTTGATGGCCATACCACGAGTAGTGAATGAAAGCCCCACGACTATCATTGATCAGCTGGTATGCACACGATTTGTTGCTTGGTATGTGTCTAACATTTTAAGGGGTCCAACATGTAAACTTTAAAATAGCAACACATGAAGTCTCTAACCTTGTTTTGCTGCAGTGCAAGTTTCATGCTGGTTAACATTTCCTTCACTATAAATATTGTTATGACAAGTGCTTTACAGTTTCTGGGCCGAATAAGGACTCGGTCATTTGATAACAAATGTTCAACTTGGAAATTTTGATGTGCAAGTCGCACGCTGTACATGGTGAAACCCGCCCCCCCCCTTTTTTCTATCTTTTTTTTTTCATGTGGGCAGATATTAGGCTGGGGCATCAAATGTACAGCTTGAATTTTCGGACTCTGTTATGGTGTGATCAGCGTGTGTACACGAAGTCTCCCTCTTTAGCCCTTGCTAGATATCCCAGCAACAGGGCAGAGGTTGAGGAGCATGAGATTTTCATGCTTTCTTGTATTATCAATTGTTTCCATTGCATAGTAGCCTCATTACAGCCTTGCTGTCTTAGGTGACTCCAGATGAATTGAAGTGATTACCGTAAACCCCCCCCCCCCTCCCCTGTGGTGAAGGATAATTCGACGTCATCTGGAGGAGGGGACCCTTGCTCGGTCGTGGATAAAAATTCAAGGCGGCGGCGGAAGAGCTGCTAAGAATGTTGGCCGCGAGATCGACAGCACCGTCGCCGCGTTAGTGTGGAGAGGCCGTCGGCGGCGCGTATACAAATGCACACAGTGGCGCTTAGGTGTGAGCGGTTTGAGCCGATTGTCGGCGAATAAAATGCGTTGATTGCAGCTTATTGGTAATATATACGCCCTTCATTGTTGAATCGATGCACAAAGATTATCCAACGTTATCATTACTAGTAAGAGAAGTGCAACCTGCTGATAAAAGGGATGCTCGCCCTGGACGACAGTCTACGCTCACACACTATATGATGTTTTTGGTTGTTTTCTCTGTACGTGTTTAGCTTGTGTTCTGTTTATTAAGCACTGCTGTAGCACGACTGAACTACTTAAGTGTTTACTTCTTGTTCATTTATATACCAACCCTTATTCCTGTGCAATGAGTTCAATAGCAGTGTTCGCGCGAATACGCATACGCATTTTTTTCTCTTGTTCAGTTCTCCATGAAATGTAGGACAGTTGATAAGTTTAGTCAGGAAAGCTGCGTGATGGACAGCGCTTTAGCGTCACGGAGAAGTTCAACGCGTACGCACCTGTTCTCGCTGCAATAACAGAATAAAAACAGGTAAGAGTTTAGCACAGAGCTTTTCATCGATTGATTACGTGCACGATAGTGATGCAACAAAGGTCCGGTTATTTTATGGAATAAGTGCCTTTTCTTTTTTTTTCTCAAACTAATGTCCGCTGCCTTTCACCTTTTTATAACAACTCTACACAAACGCTCAAGATAATGTCAAAAAGAAGGATGAGGTTTTGCGTGAAATTATACGACAGAAACGTAAGGCACGCCGTCGGGATTGATTTTGAACATTTGGGTTCTTTAAAGCAATATCTAAATCTAAGCACACGGGTGGTTCCGCATAAATTTCGTCCCAAGTTAGAATTGTGCGCGGCAACTCCGTTTTATCACTGCCGTGTCATTTCATCGTCTTGTTTTTCTAGGGGACAGTTTGAATACCGAAGTATCAGACTTCACTTGACAGAAATATTTCGCTGTAGCGGGATCACGACCGTACAGTAAAAGGACGTCTCAACCACAACTAAAGCTTACTGCATAACCGATGAACAACAGTGCCACAGTTACACACCTAACAAGAACGCGAAAGTGCATGACCTAGATCCTCGTTTTTATTTACCAACAAGTCGCTAAAGCGGTGCCTTCACACACTGTTTAATGCTCCTCATGCTTGGGACTATGCCAAGCGCACTTTAGGATGTGCTTGAACCAGAAAGCGGCACCAACACTGAAATGATTCTGGCGAACGAAGGACCAATACACAGCCCTCTCGAAAGTCGTACTCACTGATCTTATTATAATGCGCATGCAGCCGAGCAAGCCCATTTGCTTCTGTACACCGTGTTAGGTATACGTACGAGCAGTTAAACTCGCGCTAACATAACAGAACAAACCGCCCTTTGAGAACGTGCAGGACGTACGCGCACATGCAAACGCGACGTGGCTAGCAGACTATGCAGGGAGCAATCCACACTAGGCGCGCTTCAGCCAGTAGCCGCCAGGCGGCGACTCCGCTCGATCTCGCGGCCAATAAAATGCACGCCCATGTTTCTAATGAATTGCTTTTGCTGAATACACATACATTCACTGTTTTTGTTTGCCCTTGTCGGGCGAATAAAAACGGTGAATGACACATTGAAAATCGCGGTAGGGGCGAGGAGAGCGCTTCCTTCATCATTCGTGCATATTTCAAATCTCCCTATAAAGGGAGGGGGGCACTTGCTCGGGATTTTGCAGTAGTGTTGCGTAATGTTAGTCAGCACCTGGGAAATGGAAGTCACCCTCTTTGGTTTGTAATGCACAAATGCGGCAATCATAGGAGATTACGCAGTTATTTGCAAGTTTTGATTGTGATAGCGGTGTGGACAGGCACATAATGTGCAGGGTAATCAGTGTTGCATACTTGATACAGCGTGAGAAAACTATTTTTTAATCTCCAACCAAAGTTACGAAAACACGTAAGAACCCGACGTTTCGGAACCGGCTTGGTTCCTTCCTCATGCAGTGGGGACTGCGGCGACTTTGCGGCGGCGTCTTGAAGGCACGCTCACGGCGGTCAATGACCCCACGCATTACCGCGGAGCGAAGAGTATGCGCATAGACCGGGGGGAGGGTTCCGAGGGAACGGTCGATGTTTTGAGTGGTTCGCTGAATGTGCCACGACTCCAGTAGTAATCTCCTCCTCCAATTGGTTTCACTTTCAAGGTTGACCGTTCCGTTGAAGTCTATTTTCTGTTCAAACGTCTCAGCGTGTCCGGCGACGGCGCTGCGCTCTTTGTTGAATTTCCGGACGTCATTGACGTGTTGTCTACTTCGTTCGGGAAGGTTTTTGGTCTCACCGATGTACGATGAGGGGCGCTCGGTGCACGGTATTTTGTGAACGACGCCGGGTGCCTTGTTCTGTGTTGGTCGGGCTTCGGGCGGGAAAGAAGCGCCCCCCCCCCCCCTCCCGGCTTGAAGGTGACGCTTCCATGTATGGTTTGGGTGCTGTCCTGTCTCATCGCATCATTGGCAAAGATTACCCGATAGGTTTTCGATCGAGAACATTGATAGTAGCAGAGAAAAACTACTCGCAGTTGGAAAAGGAAGGGCTTGCCTTAGTTTTTGGTGTGATCAAGTTTCGAGATTATCGTTTTGGCAAACGGTTCACGCTGGTCACTGATCTCCGGGCTTTTTCATCAGGACAAGCCCATTCCACAAATGGCAGCAGCAAGGATCCAACGCTGGGCATTACTTTTGTCAGCGTATCAGTTCTAGTTGGAATATCGGAAAGGACAGCTGAATGCTAACGCCAATGCTTTGAGCCGCTTACCTCTGCCTAATCAAGAAAGCGCAAGAGAAAACTCTTCGGTAGAATGCGTGCTGCACGCGCAAGCTTTAAACGAGTTTGCTCTGTGTCCCCAGAAGCTAGCAGAGAACACCGCTGAAGATAGGGTGCTTCGTCAAGCAATAACATGGATTCTGCGGGGTTCATCAGGAGAAATGGGTGCGGGAGAACAGTGTTTCCGTCCTTTCTTCACTCGTAGGGATGAGCTGACAGTGAGCAACGGATTAGTTCATGGGGCACCATGTCATTTTGCTGGAGAGAGTGCGTTCTTTGGTGTTGGAAGAATTGCACGAAAGCCATCCCGGCATCACGGCAATGAAGAGCCTGGCACACGCGTTGTTTTGGTATCCTGCTCTGGACCACGATATAGAGAGTCTGGTAAAAAGTTGTCCGCACTGTGTGCAATGTCTGCCACTACCTGCGGCTCAGGTTGCTTCAAGTTGTCCTGAAAATGACAAGCGCTGGTCTCGGCTGCATGTCGACTTTGCTGGTTCCGTGGAAGGTCGCATGATCCTTGTGCTGGTGGACGCAGGTACGAAATGGATAGAGGCAGTCCCACTCAAAACAGCGACGGCTGATGCCAGAGTGGAAGTCCTTCGGAGTATTTTCGCTCTTTTCGGCCAGGCTCACACAGTTGTGTCCGATAATGATCCCCAATTCAGTGTGGTGACAAAGACATTCTTTCGGGATAACCATGTCCGTCACGTGACAACTGCCCCTTATTATCCGCAGTCGAACGGGGCAGCAGAGCGAGCAGTGGGCACTGTCAAGGAAGCACTGAAAAAGAACAAAGTGGGGTCACTGAAATGTCGTGCTAAGTTCTTGCTTCGTTACAGGGTAACGCCGGTAAAGGACGGCAAATCGCTCGCAGAGATTGTTATGATCGGACTTCACGGCTTGGCGCCGCTGGATCGTCGGAATGGTATGGCGGCAGCAGCCCTGCATTCTTCGACCTCAACGTTCCCCCAAACGCACCAGATGCGGCGACAACACTGCACTTGTGTCCTGAACCCTTCAAGGCTGTCAGTTCCCTCTTCAACCACCTTGAACACGCTTGGCTGACTTTGACGCCTTTATGGCATGAAGATGAACTATTTGCAGTCCAGGCTGCTCGGAGGAGGCAGTCGCTTGTGCACTTCTATGTTCAGGCTTGTGCGAGATGCACCGCACAATTAGCCGAGCGCCGGAGATTCTTCATCGGGCACCTGTCCCACACTATGCGGTGTCTGCGACTTCGTGACCCGGCCGACGGCTGGCCGTCACCTGCACCGGCAACCCATCGAGGCAAGGAACGACTGCACCTGATAGCACACCTGACAACGCAGCCCGTTTCTAGTCATGGTCCGTCGTCCAGGTGCACCGCCTCTCTTTTTCCTGGAGTGCGAAGGAGGCGGTGCTTACTTTTCCTTTAGTGGGCGGAGATCAAGACAACGTGTTTGATTGGACTGTCCTGGACTTCATTGTTTTCTCCAGCAGGGAATCATGGGAAGGTCCAGGCTTTATAACGCGAGCGTCGAGGCGCTCCAAGCATGCTACGACGATGCTACGACAGGCTACTAGAAGCCACCGCGAGGCTTCTACACGCTACCAACTCATCATGTAAATAAACATTCCTGTTATCAGCTCCGGCTCCTGAGCTCGACTTCTCCCTGAGGCCTGGCTGCTCCCCGATCCTATGGGCAGAACCCCGATCACATCAAGATGTTGCTAGGTGCCCAGCCAAGAACCAGATTAAGTGCTCAATTCCCGGCGTGAGAGGGCACAAAGGAGACATTCAAGGCCGCAGCACCACCATCCCGGTTGATTCTTCCCGGAACACGAGTTTGGTCACGACAGTATAACCACAGTGGACAGAGGTGGCTGCCTGGTACTGTGACGGCGGCCAGCGGGGATCGGCTGCTCACTGTTGATACAGAAGAAGAACAGGGACGACATGTCGACCAAGTGCGACTTCGGGAAGTGGAGCAAGAAGCCTCCGTGACTCATTCAAGGGAGAGTGAAACGAACATCAGCGCTAAATGTTCGCTGCCACAACAGCTACTCGCAGATGAACTATGCGATCAAACAGACGAAGGGGCGGGTACTGACCAGCCTGCAAGCGCTGTAGGAAACCCGGTCCTACCCAGACGTTCAACTCGCAAAAGAAGAGTTCCGGACAGGTTTTAGAAAGAAGTGCAGTATCTCACCAGGGGAAGGAAGTGCTGTATCGCGCTAATTTCGGACCTGCGGCTGGGCGCATCTGCACGGCACGTGCGACATAGCTCTGGGTAGACTGACGAAGACGACGATCGCATGTCTTTGGAACAAACCCTGTTTTACTTCTGGTTCTGGCCTGTGTAAGCTACGCTACTTCACAAAACAAGTTGGGCAGAGCGGCACCTTGCAAGCTCCACATGTGAACTTTGTGCGGACCTCATTTCCAGTTTCTGAACACCATCTGCACCTTCTCCGTGAGATTCCTTTTTATGGATTGTGGTTGTCTCCTGTGAATCTGATTTCATCCGAGACTCCAACCATCTTCTGACCATTCTTCTGTCCATGCTTGTTTTTTCGGAATGGCGCGCAGTCCTAGTGTAGTGCCTGAAAGTATGTCCATTTGTCAATTGTCGTCCTAGGACAAGACGAAACCACATGTAGCTTATGTCGTTGTTGGCGTTGTGCTGTATGAACGCGTTGACGACAGCTGCGTCAAAGAGAAAATAAAAGATGCGGTAACAAGACTTCTTGGAACGTCTGTCAGAAGTCTAGGCATTTCTCTTTTGGTCGAACCTGTCAACAGCTCCCATCCACAGGTTGTTGTCTGTTGTCTGCCGCGGCTTTCGGGCAGGTTACAGCCACTGAAGAGCCATTTGTAAGCAGTGCTGGGCAGTATCGAAGATACATGTATCTTCGATACTATCTTAGATACTTTTTGGGTATCTTGTATCTGTATCGAGATACGTCTCGCAAAACAAGTATCAGTACCTGTATTTCCGATACATTGAAGAATGTATCGTGTATCTTAAGATACAAAATACTGCGATCGCACGACCACCGTGCAAAGCAATAAACGTTGGCTGAGCTCGAGCTTCTCAACCTGATACTGCTGCCACTAAGTCACCGGAATAAAACTAAAGGCAGTGACATTATTTTATCATTCCGCAAGTTTTACAACGAGGATAGGCGATCAGCTCTGAGCGTCCCTATATATTGGTCCAGCAGAGTTACGAGGTGGCGCCCGCGTCGTCTCGACAGACAAGCGCGCGAACGTCTGCGCCCAGCGAATTTTCGTTTAATCGATTTTTTTTAATTTGGCAGTGCCATAACACTTCGCACTTAGCCACTCGCCTGGGCCAAGTACTACAATGCGTGCGGTGTTTTTCGCACACATGTTGATGCATATGTAAAGTCATTATCGAAGTTTCTCTTGTGTGGTGCTTCGTTGCGAAGTCTGAAAAATGCAAGAATAGCGGGTTGCTTTGCCTCTCGTGGCTTTCACACTTCGTCGATTTGAAAGATCTCGTGAATGTAAGTTTGCATTACATGCATTGAGATATACTGATATGCAAGTAAGATTCTAACAGCTGCAGCACAAACGGTACCGATGCTGGATTTAACAGAACCAGCATTCACCTAACAGACGTTATCTTGGCGTACGTCTGTTTTTCTTTTATTAAAGAGTCTTTAGAATCATGATTTGAGTGTTAGCAGAAGTTATTTCTTAGCTGTCCTTCTTATCCATCCCATACATTACCTATGTCTCTATATTGTTTTTTTCTGCCGGTCTGCTTATTGCAATATGCCTTTAATGTGCTGCCAATGTAAGCTCTCTGTTTTAACGCGATAGCATTAAAGAGCTCGTATCGCAGAAATTCCGCCGTCGGCGTCGGCGCCGTTGGTTGTGAGCGAAAAATCATCTTGTCCGTGACCAAAAAATCGAAAAATCTGCAAATAAAATAAATAAAAATGTTGGGTCCCAGTGAGAATCGAACCCAGGCCGTCTGCGTGGCAACCAGGTGTCCTACCACACAGCCACGCCTCTTTTTTTTCTTTCTTTCATTGTATTTATTCAACACAGACATGGCACTTGAACGCAATTCAATACAAAAAACTAATAAGTTGATTATGCTCTTATAGCGACACAATGACTAACAGACGGCACTATCGAATTCGGAATTATCTCTATAGCGAATACATCAAGTAACTCTATGGGAACGGCTTTTTCTAATTATATGCTAGAACATATATTATATGCGTAACAATATGCTAGAACAGCGGTAAGGATAAGCACCTCACCAATACCGGACACCATACCGCATACCGCATACCGGATACATCCACGCCTCTGCTTGGAGCTGCGCTGAAAGTAACTTTGATGCTTCCCAAAAATACGCGTCCTGTATACAGGTGTCACAATACTAGATGTAATATCGCAGTAATATTGCGTGGTGCAAGCGTACATTGCCATCGGGTGTCACACCATGTCAATATCACAACGAATTGGTGGTTTAAAGACAGCCACCCATTACAAAAGGCGCACACATTACTGCGCGTATTCCCTTAAGACCACGTAGTGGGTGCATCGCAACATCACAGCAGTGACTAGCTCCCATCATAGGTTGGCAAACTCACTCATGAATCGACTCACTCAGACTCACTCGGACTCAGATCGAGCCGTGAGTGTGAGTGAGTCCGGGTGAGTAATATTTTCGTGAGTCTGAGTCCGAGTGAGTATGGTTGTAAAAAATTTTAGTGAGTCGTGAGTCCTAGCAGAGTCCTTCAATGCTTTTCTGGTCACGAAACTCCTCCGTAACGCTATGGGGTGAGCTTGCTATGTCGCCGCCGCGGCCGCGCGGCGGCGCTAGGATCGCGCAGGGGGCATTGAGGAGAGCTTCGCTATGTAGACAGAGCTGGGGGCCCGAGGAATCCGGCGGCATCGGCGTTCAGTTTTCCTCGTTGTTTCTTAATTTGTGTGACTGACAGGTGTGAGAATTGTGTGCGAGGACATGGATAGTGTACGTGAGCGACGATGCCGAAGACTTGCTGTGTACCGGGTTGTCGCTCCCGCTACAGAGGTACGAGCGGAAAGGTGTCGTTGTTTAGTTTGCCGATGGACGGCGATGACAGGGATGAATAGAAACGTGCAATACCGCGACAGGAAGCTGCCGGATTTACCTTCGATGTTGAACAGGTTAGAATGTGCGATAAACATTTTGACGCCATCGACGATATTCGGACGGACGACTTCATAGTGAATGGAGAAAATGTGTCTTTGCGACGCGAGAAGGCAAAGTTGCGGGCCGGCGCTGTTTCTTTCGCAGCTTGCAAGTTTTTTAGAATAACAGAGAGCCGAGCTAGTTGGTAAGTATTCATTCTGAAAAGACACGGCGTGCAAACACGGACACAAGGAAGAAGTAACGATACCAGGCGTTTGTGGTGTCGTGACTTTAGCGTCCGTGTTTGCACGCCGTGTCTTTTACAGCGAAAGCTGTTATGAGATCATTTCACCGGCCGTTTTTGGCGCCGTAGTTGTCCGCCGCCGCCGCCGCCGGTGTCCGTAACTAGTATCGCTCGAAATAAGAAAAAAATTCCAGGATGGAACGAGGTTCGAACCTGGGCCCTCTGCGTGGGAGCCCAGTATTCAACCTCTGAGCCATGCCGGTGCTTTTTTTCTTGAATTCATGGAAATATGACCCGTTATAGCTGTGAACTACACACTACATACTTCATCACATTAGAATTACCTTAACATTCAGAACACCCACATTTGAAACTGCTTTGCAAAAAGGTCCTGTACAGGCTTCATGTCGGGAAGGAACCACATTAGCATATGCAATATAGCGTGGTAGAAGAGTAAAATAAGCACCAAGCGTTGCAGAACGCGAATTCTGTAACCAGGCGTCACACAATGCGAATTGCGCAACGAGTAGGTTGTTGAATGCTTCCAACCCATTACAAAGGGCTCTGCCATAATTCTTCATCGTCATCAGGCACAGCATCAACAAAGTGCGCATAATGCCTTACATGCGTTTAGCAGGTACCACGGCTCTCCATAGAATGACGAAAATTCGCACAGTGCCTGCTGCCCTACTTCTCAAAAATTACAATGATTTAGAGCGTAGTGGGTTCCTTGCAAGTGCACTTGTGTTGGTTGCCAAGGAAGCCTATAAGCGCATGATCCATTTCCTCGGTGTCTCAGTAAAGTTCTTTGGGTGCAGCGGAGAGAAGTTAGCTTTTATAAACTGTAAACACGGGAATGTAGAGCATTTCTTTTTTGTAATGCGGCTGTGTTAAACTCCCACGGCGTAGACGACGTGATTGTAAATAGCGCGATCGGCGCTGGCTCAACTCCCGTTACGAAACTTCAGTTTGCGAGTTGGTGGGTTTGTAAGGCTTGTGCAGCGTGACAAGTCTAGGTAAATAACCCGTGCTCCACTGCCTGAGGTAAGGAACCTCGCTGGAACAACATATACAGCTAATATTGCCGCGTCGGCGCGACTGTATGTGCATCGCAGCCTTTATGTTAAAAAAAAAAAAAGACGCGAAATTAAGTTTTTTACACGCGTATGCGACTAACACATCGTATTGCCACGTGCGTTTATGTTGGTGCCCACTTCTTTGCGCAGCACCGCCCTCAGCTTATCTACAGTGTGTCGTCGGTAGCGCGTCGTTCCGTCGCTCGCGCGCTGGGCATGCTTTTGATAAGCAGTGGGACCACGTGAGACACTGATGCGTATCGGCGAAGAGAGCGCGGGCATTCCTTCCGCCGACGCTGAACCGCACAGGCCGTTTCGAGGCCACCGACAGTTTTTTTCACGCAGTTCTTTTATGGGCACAAGTTCGCTCAAATAAAGTTTATTTCTTTTCAAGTCGCCTCGTCTCCGTGCTTACGGGCCAACACCGCCACGTAAGTGTGACATTTGGTGGAGGTGCTCATGGTTGGAACACCCCCTTCAAGCCGTGAAGCTAGCCCCTTACGCAAAGACGACCGCACCGAAGCCGTGAAGGTAGAGAACCCGGGAGAAATCCGAACCAGTCGAAGGCGCCAGGGACTGCCTCCGGAGTACGGACTGTTGCAAGACCCTGAACGACACGTGAATTCGCATCCTTCAACAACGATGACAAACACCGCTGCTCCCGCTACGTTTACGTTCCAACAACCAAAGGAACCACCGAAGTTTCATGGCTCCGCCTGCGAGGACTCGCAAGTGTGGCTGGACAGGTTCGAGAGAGTCGCATCGTATAACAAGTGGTCGGAAGAAGACAAGCTGCGCAACGTCTTTTTCTCTCTCGAAGACTCCGCCCGAACTTGGTATGAAAACCAGGAGACTTCCCTGACGACTTGGGACATTTTTAAAAGACGGCTGGCATCTACATTCCCACACGCCCACCGAAAAGAACAGGCTGAGGCGATGCTCCAGACCCGTCAGCAGCACCCCAATGAGCCTGTAACTGTGTCGAGGAAATGGAGAAGATCTTCCGATACGTGGACGACGATATGACTGAGGAAAAGAAACTCCAGTACCTGATCCGAGCCGTGAAGGAAGAGTTGTTCGTCGGCCTCATTCGCAACCCGCCGAAGAGAGTTGCAGAATTTGTAACAGAGGCGGCAACAATTGAAAAAACACTTGACCTGCGAGCCAGACAATACAACCGCGGCTTGCCAGCTGTTTCTTCGGGCAACGTGGACTTTGATACACCAGACGCTCGTAGTCTTCACGCGACCATACGGACCATAATCCGCGAAGAACTTCAGAAATTGCTCCCTGCGGCTAGCCCACACGTCGCACCTCTGACAAGCGTCATTCGCGAAGAGCTGCATCAGGCGCTCGGAACAGCATTTCCGACCCAGACGGTGTTGAAACCAGTGCCGCAGTCCGCAGTGATGACTTATGCCGATGCTATCCGTAGCCAGATGCCTCTAGTCACGCGCACTGATACGTACACATCGTCACCGCTTCCCCAGCCCTACACGCCGTTATCACGACCGCCGCTGCAAAGCCGACCTATGGCTTATCAAGAAGCCACTGCGAAGAAGGCTGACCTTTGGCGGACACCAAACCGACGCCCGTTATGCTTCCACTGTGGCGAAGCCGGCCACGTGCTCCGAACATGCCCTTACCGCCGGATGGGCCTGCGAGCTTTCAGCGTCAACGCCCCCCGCCCCCTTCCAGGCCAGCGACCGCATGAAATCGAGGCATATCTGAGAGAAATGGAAGGACAAGCGCAGTTCCGCCCCAGGTCGCCTTCACCGCAATCACGCCGCACCCAGTCGCCACACTCAGCGCGCTTCTACGGAACAGGAGGGCGATCTCCAAGCCCTCGTCAGGGAAACTAACGACAGCGACGTACGGAGGTGACGCCGCTTCCCAGCGAACCAAGCAAGACCCTCCAACAGCAACGCCACGAACCGTTGCCGCGGCGCGACAACCCGACGACGTGACGCCACGATCCGACGCTGGGTCATCCGACGCTGGGTTGACATGGGCAATGTCAACCGCGACAGACCTCACTGCCCTGCATTCACCAATCGCGTGCGGCTGGATGTAACGGAGCGCATCCGTCCGTTTTGAGAACGCGTACAAAATCGCGCCACTGAGTTCTCTAAACGCGAAGTAAGCGTTGAGAGCACAGCAAGTTAACGAGCCGTCTCCTGATGCCTCGACTCCGCCCTTCGAACGATGCGGTCCCCTCCCCCCCCGTTCCCCTCCGCTCCCCTGGAGTCCCTTCATGCTCCTTACGAAAGACGGGCGGGGCGTTTCCTCTCTGTTTGATGAGCAATCGACGGCAGGCGTGCACGCGGGAAGATGTTATCGCATGCGCTCTCCGTGCGAAGGAGACAGACAGCCGGCTAGTTCAATCTCCGCTTCAGCCGTGCTCGTCGCCAGCGCTCGCGAGCTTTTACCCGCGGATAGAATGCGCGTGGTCATGTTATCAATTAGGTCTTCATACGAAAAATTACGGCGACGGCAAAAATCCGTTGAGAGTGTCCATATAATTGCCATCACAATAAAAATAAAAAAAAAATGAGGAGCCATTTCACTCTGTGAAGTGGATGATAAGCGAAGCTGTTTCGCGCATGGCACAGAGGTGACATGGTGGAGGATAGTTTGGTATGTAAGGCCAGGTTGGTAACGGCCAGGCTTAACGTTCAATACGCAATATTAATGCAAAAGCCTTAGATGCTTTATCAAACACGAATATTGACCGTCGGCGGCGTCAATCGATTGATGCGAATGTAATGATCATGTGTTGGCGTCATCATCACGTCATAGATCGTCAAGACTTGTGACGTCGTCATGGCGTCATCTATCGTGATGTCACGTGATCACATGACATCGTCGCTTTACACTGCTTCCGTGATCGGTGCGCCGATCATGGAGCTAGTGCAAAACCAGGTGAGGTGCAGAAAGCTTGCAGAGAGGGAGGGGGAGGATCAGCCCGTCGAGAAGGAAAAGAACCTGGCTTTCGTCTTGGAGTTTTCTTTGCGGAATGCATTAGGGACAGTGTGGCTCTTCGGCATTGAGGCACTGCTGTACATCACGGCGTTTGTCTACCACGTCTGCTGATAACCACATAGACGTATTTAGAGTGTTATTTCATAAAGTGCAATTTTATTGATCCGGTATTCTGTTTATTTACTGTTGTCGAAAATAATCACCGAAGAGGTTAATCCAGAACACTCAACTGCATGAGCCCTTATTTTTTCATTAGCGAGTAAAGTATGGAGTTCTCCTGAGATTATTTTTTCCATGAGATTTGCAATGAATCGAAACAATTCTAGCCTTCATAGGAGCCCCATAATAATGTTCAGGTGCTTCAATGTTAATGCAATATGCTTCTGTAGTGCATTCCAGGACGTAAAATTTGCTGCTCCAGAGTGCTCCCAGATGCAAAATTATCTGCTCCAAAGTGCTCCAAGGTGAAAATTTTTGCTGCTCCGAAGTGCTCCAAAACGGAAATTTTGCTGCTCCAAAAATTGCTCCAAATCGGAAGTCCTCGGTAGCACCACTGAATAATGGTAAAAGTGGAACTTGTGCACCTTGGCAGCGCAGTGGAATGAACACAAGAGAAAGGAAAACGTAGACAGGACGGGCGCTAGTGGTGCCATGGTGACACACTCATTAGCATAGGCAAACCAAAATAAGCTCTTAGCTCATCTGTGAGCACAGTCCGCTTCGTCGTGTACTTTTCAGCACCAGCACGGTTAGTGTGCTCTATATGATATCAATCACCTCGTCGTCAAAATACAACGCGAAGCAGTATACTGCGCGTGGCACTTCCTTTTTCATGAACTCGGGGTCCCATCATTTGGGACTCCCGAAAGAAATGTTTGGTGTATTTTCACTCCACCAGGGGCGTAGCGAGAATTTTTTTTTTTTTGGGGGGGGGGGGCGGGTGGGTCATCGACCCAACCGGGGGGGGGGGGGAGGAGCTTTCCTCTACGTGATGTTGTCGACAATAAATATCGGTAGCCCATCCATCGCCCCCCCCCCCCCCCTGCGTGTGTGCGTGAAGGCAGTAACTGAAAAAGTACAACAGTACAGTGGGCGTTTAGAGGAACGGCCGCTCGTCGCGCCACTGAATGGACTAGTCGTCGAAACTTGACGCACCATTGAAGACGCCCAAGCTTCACGCACGGCTCGTGCAATCTCGAACTCCTAGGCCCCTCTTGCTGCGAGAGAGAGCCGCGTTCATGCTCTATTGTATTCATGGATGCTTTGTCAAGGGTTTAATCGACTTCTGAGGCGCCCAAGGCACCATCCACGCTCCCTTCGTCATGAATCTCACTACCTTGAGGACCAGGGCCGCCCTACTGTCCGCGGACGCCAACTGTGGCTCATCCAGGGGATCACGCGAGTCATCACGATCCTCTCACCGCTACTCAACTACATCACCTCAGCTATCTCCAGATGGCTGCAACCTTATCATCTTTCGCAGTTGGAAAACTACCGAAGGTCCGCGAAACAAGAACCCAAAGTCCTCAATAACAATTTTTGCTTGCAGAAAGGCTGTTTCAGGTCCGATACCTCCATAATATGCGCCGAGCACTTAACGGGAGAAGACATCGTCCGCGTCAGGGCAAAGTGCGTTCCACAAGTCATACACGACGCTGTTTGCGACGTGGAGAGGTATGCACACATTGTTTTTTTACATTCCTAATTAAATTCCTGGTTTTTTGTCAATATTGCCCTGTCCATTTTTGGGGCTGCATGCGCATAAGAATGCTTTTTATGTTAAGCGTTATAGTCAAGCGGCCCTGACGCAGCGATAGCTTTTGGTATAAGTTAGATGCTATAAGTTAGTCTTTTTTTGTAGCTTATGCCGACGTTGGCATCATGATTTCGCAAGTGTAGTTGTTTCGAGCACACTTTCTCGCAAACTTGGTTGACATTACAGTCACACGGTGATTTTTTAGTGATCCAGTCCTTCAATCGAGATGGTTCAATCGTGCGATCTGCGAGGGCGAGCTACTCGTTGTTGAGAAATGTTCGCTTGCTCGCAATCGAAAATGCACCGTGTGACCGGGCTACACCTACTCACATAGTAGCTACTCACTACACACATACCAGCTTGTTCGCTGCGTCTTTGTGCTTGAATACTTGTACACGTGCAAGAACGTGTAATGCTTTTTTTTCTCGAAGCTTTTTTCGTGTTGCTGTCTTGTTCAGTGCATAGTGCACATAATAAAGTCCTCTTGACGCGCGAACTCCGACGAGCACTGCTAGCGCATGCAACAAGAGTTTACTCACACTGTACGGCGCACAGCAACCAGCCATGCCGGTCGTCTATCTGTTTTTCGTACATTCTGTTGCGAGTTGGTGGAATTTCACTTATGACATCAACCCCTTCGTGTTTACGTTGCCGGTATAAGATTTAACAACACAACGACAACTACCAGCCTTCCGTAGAGGCCCGTTCGTAAACAAAAGCCGTTTCGCGCGCAGACCAAGGTACTCCGCGAGCGCGACATCACCGGCATCTGAAGGGAAGCGGCATAAATGTATACCGGGGGATCTTTCCTCCAGGGGAGATGCGAGCGCTAGTGTTTAAGGGGAAACTTTACCCTTCTTTGACCATTTGACCTGCATACTCGGGATAGTTCGCTTTTCTCACCTCCAGTATCATCGCCCGAACTTTGCTAAGTGCGTCGCTTCCTCGCATTGCGAAGCCGGCCCCCTGGAATACGCTGCCTACACGTATTGCTCGGTAGTTCGCGTTCCGTCTTCGTCAGCCCACTTCTGTATGACTCGATGGCTGCGCCGAAACGCCGCAGGGTAACGCGTGATGATTATTTCAAAAAAGGCGACGCTTTTCCCAGCGCAGGCTCGGCAACCGGCGAAAAAGATACAGCTGCCGAAGAAACAGTTCCAGCTGTAGTTCTGCACAGCTTAAATACGACTCGTGTGCCGAAAGAAAAACTTCTGAGAACCGATCGCAGCATGATGCGTGCGAAGAAACCACGATTCCTGACAACGGCATCACTCTTTACATCGTTAACGGGCCAAGACGCCAGGTTTTGCAGGACGACGAGACTAGGCGACGTTTGCTAATGACGCCATGGAAGCCAGGTGCTAATTACAGCTTTCCTTCAGTTAGGAAGCGCAAACTGAAGTTCCAAACAAACTGGCAAGAAATGTTTTCCTGGCTGGTGTATTCCAAATATCAGGAGGGAGCCCTCTGCAAGACATGTGTGCTGTTTGGAAAAGAAAGTTCAGGCAAGGAGACGCACCAAATTCTTGGTGCGTTTGTCCTCCCTGCGTTCTCACGTTGGAAAAACGTGCTCGAATATTTCAGAAACCACAACGAGTGTGACTACCACAAGGCGGCCGCTCTATACGCGACAAATTTTCTAGAAGCACTCAAAGGCGAGTCAATCGCCGAAAACATGGAATCCTCAGCCCAAGCACAAAGGGAATCAAACAGGAAGAGGCTGATCTCCATCATAGACACTGTTATCTTCTGTGGGCGACAAGGTATGCCTTTGAGGGGACATCGTGACGCCGGGCCTGTTTCCCTTGATAAGCCCACTGAAAATGATGGCAATTTCCGTGCTCTGTTACGGTTCAAGATCCCCAATGGCGACACCGCGCCAAGAGAGCACTTGGAATGAGCTGCTAGCAACGCCACCTATCTGAGTCCACAGATTCAGAATGAAATATTGGCAGCTGCAGGAAATCTGGTGCAGGACGAAATCGTGAGGAAGGTCAACTCTACAAAGTGCTTTGCACTGCTTGCGGACGAAACCACGGATAATTCAGGTGATGATTGCCCTTACAATGTTGCTAAAAATTGTTGCACTGGGTAATGTGTTCTATATATATATTTTTAACTTAAAGGCCAACTCCGGCGATTTTTCGAGGTCGATGGAGCTCAATGAAATTCGCTGGGTACGTTCATTTCCACGTTTCCGTCGTTTATGCCAAATTACAGGCTTGAGACATGCGCAGATTGTTTGCAAATGAATTTTAAAGATTGTCTGCAAACGCCCTCCAGGCTTCCCACAATTATTGGCAACATTGCGTCTGTGACGTCAGTATTGGGAAGGCGGCGGAAGCGACGCAGCCGAGGGCACCGCTAACTTCGGCGCTTCGGCCGCTACAGCGAGCGTCTGCTGTGCACAAGGCGACAGACAGCGTTGGTTTGGCCGGCGCTTCGCTGGTCGTCCCGGCTGTCACAGTTTTCATACTCGGCGCCAGCGTGACCGGCATGCCTTGCACGACTTCCGGTTCGTTCGTAACAACATCTACGTCATACGTAGACAGCACACTCGGTTGGGTTTCGGTTTCGGTGTTGCGCTTTTTTGCTTATTTAAAATTATTCTCCAATTTACCGAGTATTTCTGCTATCGGGCCCGTAACAGGAGCGTCTCAGGAACATAAAAGCACCATTACTTTGACATGGCCAAAAACTCGCCGGAGTTGGCCTTTAAGGCTTATGTTATGGTTTACATTTTCATCATTATTTGGAGTGCCACCATATTGGACGAACGCTTTGACCCTAAAACTTCTATAGACAAAACTTGCATTTGAAGCACATTTAATCAATAAATTTTGTTTAGAGTTTTCAACACCGATAAGTGAGCCGACGCAACCGTGGTTTTTGCACCATCACGCGGCTTAGAATTGCAATTGAGGATGGTGTATCGCACAAACCGACATACTGAGTGATTCACGTTGGTTGAACAAAGAAAGGCTCACACAAGTCGCAACTGCATTCCTGATATACCGCTACGCAAAACCTACATCGCGCGACTGCATGAAACAGAGGATAAATTGTTTTCGCGGATTAATTCATTGTATCTTCAAAAAAGAGCAACCTACATTAAAAAAAAAAAGACACACCTTCCCTTTGCACTCACCTAAGACGACTCGAAGGCGAAAGCCATGTTCTTTTTCCTCTCAGTCCATGTATTGATCCTGCCCCGCCATCTTTCGAAAGTTTTCTGCACCTAACGTGGTTTTGTACTCCCTCCAAGATCAGAGGCACTTCCCCTGATTTTGCATTGTCTCCGTGATTGGGTCACCATCACGGAGGCAGTGTAAAGCTACGATGTCATGAGATGAGGTCATTCATCAAGTGACTTTACGTCAGTGACATCATGGTGATGTCACAAGATTTGGCGATCTGTGACGTCATATGGTGATGCCATCACGTGATGATTTTTTGCATCAGTCGTCCCCAACGCAGTGGGACGCCGACGCCGATGGTCGAATTTCGCGTTTGATGAGTCATCTAAGGCTTTCGCCTGAATATCACAAAAGCCGAACACTGTGCTGTGTACCACGGTGCTACGGACCACCGCCACGCATGCTTTGCCGTTCTCCAGCAGAGAATTCTACGACGTGTATCGCGTTGATTAAATGATACATTTTCGCTCGTCGCTCTCCCACCCGCTCTTCGCATGCGCATCGCATTGAAATGGTGGATCGAGTGGCCACACACTCTCTACGCTGAACACCTTTGTGTAGTGGAGTAGTTGTGTGTGCTTGCGCGGGCGAGCACAAAGACATAGGCGGGCTAGATAGCTAGACAGATAGGTACGCTCAATTTACAGTCGCCGCAGAAAAGGATTGGCACAAGTGATCAATGACCAGAGCAACAAAATCGCGAACATTGTTAGTAATTGGGGCACTACAATGGGCTACTTTTTGCCGGCCACTACCCCATTAACAGGTATATCGTACCTGCTACTCTCTTCTTGTAATAATCGTAGTGTTGCGATTTTCCAACTGCGGTGTTAGCCACTTGTGCTACTCATTTTCTGTCGGGACTGTACCTTTGGCTTGCCAAGAAATGCTTCGCATTTAGAATAAGAGGCAGTGCCTGAGTAAAATACGCTGATCATTTGGCAGTAATATAATTCTCTCATTAAACTACACAGGTGTTCTTGCGTTGCACCGCCCGAGAAAAGCCAATGCGTATAGAACCGACAACATCGTATAGCAAGCAAGCGTGGTTGAATGTACAGGATTTCAGAACTTCACAACTACTTTCCTTGCAAGTTCCGAGCAGATGTCAATTTGCCTCCGATACATATTGGACGGCCAACTGCGAGAGGAATTGTTCACCTTCATCCAAGTCATCAACCCATCTGGCCAAAGCCTCGCTTCAGCAATCCTGACAGCCCTCGCAAGCAAAGGCGTTGACGTATTATATATGTGTGGACAAGGCTACGATGGAGCAGCAAATATGTCGGGACGCTTTAATGGCGTCCAAGCTGTAATTCAGACGGAGCATCCTATGGCATTAAGCGTTCACTGTGCCAGCCACTTGTTGAACCTCGCAATATGTCATTCCTTTAGTGCCCTGAAATTCGTAACGCAGTTGGTGTATTGCAGGAGGTGTGCACATTTTTTAGTCAGCTTTGCTAAAGGAAAGGATCAGTGAGCCATGCTAAGGAGCACATAAGCAACGTCTTCATTC
The DNA here is from genome assembly GCF_013339695.2 of Rhipicephalus sanguineus. NCBI lineage: Eukaryota > Metazoa > Arthropoda > Arachnida > Ixodida > Ixodidae > Rhipicephalus > Rhipicephalus sanguineus. The sequence continues at coordinate 39,671,625 of NC_051178.1, forward strand.
ATTGTGCGAGACACGTTGGGTAGAGTGCCACAAGGCTATGCAAACGTTCTTGGAGCTTTTCAATCCGATTGTTTCAGCCCTTGAAACTCTTCAGGATGGAGCTCCCGATGATGCATCCGCAAGAACACATCAATTGCTCACCTGTGCTTTGACTTCCACTTTCATTGTCACTGTGCACATTGCCGCCAAAGTACTCTCGTTAACGCTTCCACTTTTCAAATTGCTCCAATCGAGCTCACTGGACCTGGCCGCCGCCTTGATGTACGTCGATGACGTTGAGGCTGCAGTGCCCCATATGCGGGAGTCCGGCTTTGACGATATATTCAAGGCCTCTACAAAGGCTGCCAACGCCACACATACCGAAATGAGAATGCCGCGGCTTACAGGTAGACAGCTTCATCGCCACAACGTACCAATGGCTAGCGTTGAAGAGTACTTTAGGCTGTCAGTATTCCTGCCTTTTCTGGACTACCTGATAAGCCAGTTGAGTGAGCGGTTTAAAAAGCATCGGTATACATTGAAGATGCTTCCTTCCCTTCTGCCGCAGACTATATCGGAAGCTGCCACCCTTCCCATGGCCGAGGAGTTTGCAGCCTTGTACTCAAACATAATCCCAACTTCGAAACTGCAAGGGGAATTGGCAGTATGGGCTGCGAAATGGAAGAGCGAGAAGCGAGAAACGCGCAACATGTCGGCAATGCAAGCGGTTGCCGTTTGCCCAGAGATATTCTTTCCGAACGAGCACCGTCTTTTAAATATCCTGGCAACTCTGCCTGTGAGCAAAGCTGAAGCGGAGCGCGCTTTTTCATCGCTAAGACGCCGAAAGATGTACCTGAGAGCTTCCACAACTAATGAAAGATTGGTTGGCAATGCTCTTCTAAACATCCACCGTCAAATTCAAATCTGCACGGAGGACGTTCTCTCTATTTCACGGGAACGTAGACGGCTTCAGCTAAATGTATAGCACGAATTACAGGCGCCTGCTGAGAATGAAGCAAGAAAGTTAATAATAATATTTGGGGGTTAACGTCCCAAAACCACGATATTATTATGAGGGACGCCGTAGTGGAGGGCTCCGGAAATTTCGACCACCTGGGGTTCTTTAACGTGCACCTAAATCTATGTACACGGGCCTCAAACTTTTCGCCTCCATCGAAAATGCAGCCGCCGCGGCCGGGATTCGATACCGCGACCTTCGCGTCAGCAGCCGAGTGCCATAACCACTAAACCACCGTGGCGGGACAGCAAGAAAGTTAAGTGAAATTATTCCGGGACAGATGTTTTTTGAACAGTCGTAAAAACAAAATTCTGGCAGTCACTATGCGCTACATTTTGTCCAGCTATTAACGGCGTAAGTTCAACTGCTAGAAGTAAATTACTGAAAATCTTTTATACGCCAGAGGGATTTCGTTCTCTCCCATTGCCTAAACTGTACTTGCTTTTCGGCGACCGCTTTCGCTTGCAGACGTGGTCCGCGGATACAAGGTGTGAACGAAAATACAACACACCCAAGATTGCATGTAGCAATTTGTCGCCAGTTTTGAGTAATATATGTGGCAGAGAATGTGACATGTAATGCGCAGGATAATCTTCATGTGCATTAACGGTATTTCCCTACGTCATTCTGCATGGCTGCGTGAGACATCGCTTATACAAAGTGTATTCATTTCTTGTAAAAAGGATGTTTACTATGTATATTGCTCTCGATTTCACATGCTAAGATATCCACTCATGTTTGTTTATTCTGCGCATTTGATGTTGTGCGTTATGTTACTAATTGCAGAAATCGCTCTGTCTGCCCCTCTGGTCATACCAATTTGTAATGTGGAGGACGCTAATAAGACACACAAAAAGGAGGAACACCTGCAATATTTTTTTTTATTTCTCATTTACTTGATCAGCTTTATATTCCTTATTCTTGCGTTGTTCGCCACACTTCATTTCTTGTTATGCTACTTTAGGTTTAAAACCATCACCTTTTTATTTATCAGCTAAACTTCCATTATCAGTATTTTAGTAGGCCTTTCTAAGTACGTCATTAATTCTGCTGCACGTACGCATGTGTTGTACCTTCTTCACTACTATTACACTTCGGAATGCCTTTAGTCATGAGGACATAATAAACATATGTATCAATATATTGCACTTTCTCACAAAAGCGAAGTTCGGTGGAAGATTCGATTTTTCCGTTGTCTGATATTTTCCCTCATCGTAGTGTACACCCGGTTCTACAGCAGTTTGCTGTGGAAATGTCAAATGCGCGCAATACCATTCGCGCTTACTGAAAAAAAAATACGTGTGCCTGTGTATGTGTAGCTGGTAGTAGAACGTGCGATGGTTCAATCCAAAGGTGTGGCTCGGGCGTATATATCTACGCGTACAAAGAGCCACACTGTAATATGCTTGAACGTGGACTATAGGACCATGGAACCGTGTCTTGTTTTTACAATTAAAACGAACCTCTGACTAGTGAAAAATACCTTAGTGAACGACTACGTCGACATTGTACCGGCGGGCACAAATATGACCTCCACTCCAGCGTTATTCTAGTCGCAGAGCCAACTTAAAACGCTCGCGGCCGAGATTCTATCCCAAAACAGGCATAGGATAAGCATCCTTCCTTGTGACCTCGTTCAGCCGACGGTAGTCCACACAGAGCCGATAGGAGCCGTCTCTTTTGGGGACCATTACCACCGGTGAACCGCAGGGACGGTTTGAGCGTTGGACAACTCCGGTCTCAATCAACTCATCCGATGCCTGGTCAATTGCTTTCCTCTTGGCCACACTGACGGGGCGAGGATTGCATTTCCACAGTTGTGCGTCGCCTGTGTCAATCCGGTGCCTCACAAGAGAGGTGCAACCGGGGCATTCAGTGAACATGTCACTGAAACGAGTCAGCAGCGACGACAGGCGTGCCTTCTCATGTTTCGACAAGTTGTCCGGCAAAGCCGGCAGCGAGCGATCCGAGCTGCTGCTTACCGGGGTGGTCACCGGCGTAGCCGAGACCTCGTCCACCACGGTAGCGCTATGCTCGAGAGAAAGCGGTAGGCACGGACCGTTTTCCGCCGCGCCGGCCAAAGGGTCAGTCTTGGCGTCGGAGTGAGGAACACTGGCCGAGGGGGCTACGCTTTGTCTCCTCTCCGCCTGCTCCCTCGTGGCGTCCGCCGACTTACGGGTAGCCGAGACCAGGGGAGGTGTAGCGAATGGCCTTAGGGAGGCGGAAGCGCCGTCCCTGTAGCCTCCGCTCGCGACGTCTTTCACGATGCCCGCGCGCGCGAGAAAGTCGCGATCAAAAATCACGGGCACGGAAAGACCCGGGAGATGTACGAAGTGCTGTCGGCGCGCGCGATTTTCCTAGCGCACAACCAACCGCGCAGCGCCGCACGAGGTGGCGGTACTGCTGGCGAGATGGAAGGCAGTGTCGCAGGCTCGAATGCGGACAGAGCGGTCGCGCAAATGAGCCATAACCTCTTCGCCGAACAGAGAGATCGAAGCCCCGCTATCCAGCAACGCCGCAAACTCTCGACCAGCGATCGTAAGGGCGATGACCGGCGCCGGCGTGGCTGGAAACTCATGTCCAACGCGACACGCCATCGGTGCCAGAGATTGGGTTACACCCCCATGCTCTCGTACTGGTGTCGCCACCGGCGAGGGTGAGCTCACCGACGGCTCACCCCGTTTCCCTACGGGCGAGCAGGCCCTTGCGTCGGGTGGCGCGCGTTGCATGTTCGCGCGGTGTGGCCCCGCTCATGGCAATGGTAGCAGACGACGCCTTTTCCCACATTAGGGAGGGATTTTGGCGACCCTTGAGAGCTAGAAGGACTCCGTTCTCTAGCCGCAGTGGGGGCCCCGCGATCGGATCACCCGTCGTACATTGGGTCACGGGGGTTCCGTTCTCGTTCGCCCTGCACTGCAAAGGGGCACGCCCTGGCGTACGAGTACGGGTCGAAAGCGCGGTCCGACACGTCGGGTGCGTCTCGTTGCTCTCTCGCGACCGAGGCCACCTCGTGATTAGGGGGATTACGGGGTGACCAGTCACCACCAGCCCACGCACAACGAGGCTCGAGAGAAGCGGACGGCGGTATGTCGCTCTGAATACGCTTCGCATCGGAGGCCAGCTCGTTCAGGTTACGATAACGGGCGCTCCGAAGGTAAGCGGCGACGGTTGGATGAGCCTGGCGAATGGCTCGCTCTACCTTCTCAGCGTCTGATGCCGTAGGGTCGGCAAGGAGGTAGAGATCCTGCAAAGCCCGGACATACTCGAGGAGAGATTCGTCGGGATGCTGTGTTTCGAACTCTAGCTCACGACGCATGCGGCACTCATAGTCAGGAGGAAGGAATTCGCTACGGAAGAGCGCCCTAAACTCCTCCATCGACCGAGCTTCGTGGCCGACAAGTCGGTATCACCGCGCCGCTTGAGCTGTCAACGACACAGGCAAAACGCTGCGTAGCATTGTGCCGTCGTTCAGCCGCATCGCCTGCTGATAGTGGTGCAGCGTCTCGAGGTACTCTGTGGCACTCATGCGGTCCGAATAACCGCTGTACTCAGGCAGAGGAACCCTTAGGCTACTCGGTGCGCTTGGCTGAGGGGACTCGAGGTGTCCCTTTAAAGCACAAGGCTGCGAGCGCGCCGCTTCCAACAGGACGTTTAGGAGCTGCACCACAGTTGCGTGCAGCGGCGATTGCTCCGACGCAGGCGCGGCGGTAACAGGGTCGCGCGCCTGTTCTCCGGCATGCACGTCAGACCGAAAAGGGCCAGTAAACGGCATGGAGAATTGTAGGGTTGTTTCCGCTCCGACGGGTGCATGAGGCCTCACGCGACAGGCAAACGGATCGACCGCGGAGCACGGTGGCTCACGTCTGTAGAAAGTGCCGCCTACGCGAGTCTGAGGCATGCGAGAGTCGGGAAACGCGGCGACGTTGTCGGCCAAGCGAGCTGGCTCGCACACGACATTGTCAACCCTTTGCGCTCCTGACCAAGGTGGGTCAGTGAGAGCGTGCATGCCGACACCTGAGTGGCCTAGGTAGGAAGGCTCGGGTGAGGCGGTTTGGGCCGTCAACTGCGCTGGTGACAAGGAAAGGCCAGCGAGTGGAGACGTCGCATTGGAGGGGCTCGTAAGCGCGGGAGGCGCGGGAAGGCGACCGGGAAGGGACGCGACGTTCTACGCTGCCGCTGCGAACAAAGATACTACGGCCCGGTTCGTCCACTCTCCGGCACGACACAGAAAAGGCAATCGAGGCGGGTTGTCAACAAACACGGGTTTATTAACCCAAGAGCAGCACAGTGCGACAATCAAGGTTTTGCGGGCCGTCAGGGTAAGTCCGCAACACCGATCGAGTACGCTTGCCAGCGGCGCTCCGGCTATCACACAAAGGGCAGCAGTCGACCACACGGACGAGAAGCCGCCGGCCAGAGCAGCGCGTCAACCTCTCGTGCAGGCCTGAGAGCAACTGACGCGGGCAAGCCCGCGCCAGACAGAAGGGAGCTCGTGGGAAAGGGGGTTGTTACTGGTGGCCAATGAGGACAGGCGTTGTGCAGTGACGTAGGCTAGCAGCATGTCCTGACGCATGGCTCGTGCGGGAAAGGCCAACGGATGGCTCGCACCAAGCAAAAAGGCCTGGCGGCGTAGCCGCGGTAGCCATGTCGCCGAATGACGGCGGTTCCCGGCGCTCGAGCCGCGCGGGGATAGCACCCGCGCTAGATGGGGAACGAGGCGCCAGAAAGTGAGGGCGCGCTGGATTCCCACAGTGTACACCGAGATATTTACAAGAAGTTCCCCGGGAGAGCCTGTCACCATGTATGTGGTATGAAAAGTTAGAAACGACATGTTTACGTCCAAAAGAAGCAACTTTACATTTATTAGTATTTAGGGTCATGAGCCAAGAGTTACACGAGTTACAGATAGTGTTAGGATCATCTTGAAGGATGAAGTGGTCGTTAGGACAGTTTATGTATGTAGAACATGCAGTTATCAGCGAAGATTTTGATATTTTATGATATGTTGCTTGGGAGGTTATTGATGCAGATAAGGAAAAGTATTGGGCCAAGAACGCTTCCTGTGGGACGCCAGAAGAGACATAAGAAGAGGGGAAGGAATAACTATTAACGGTTGTGAACTGCTTGCGAAGGAAAAGAAAATTTCGTAGCCATAGTTAAGTGAGCGAGTCTAATCGGAGGGCACATAACTTTGATATAAGGCGGAAATGGGCGACACGATCGAAAGCTTTGCCAAAATCAAGAAATATGCTGTCAGTCGGTAGGCGATTATTTATGTTTTATTGAATGTCACTAGTGAATTCTAGTAAGTGTGCTTCGCATGATATGCCCTTTCTGAATCCGTGCTGGTTAAGGAAGAAAAATGTGTTAGTCTCGAGGTCACTGTAGACGGGGAGGTCATTGCGCTCGAGTATTTTGCAGCAGATGCGTGTTATTGAGATTCAAGTTCAAGTTTATTGTTTCTCAAGGTTTTACACTACAAATGAAAGTATACAGAAAGAGGTCCCACAGTTAAAACACTGCAGCGGGACCTCTTGTTATTAATTACAGAACAAAAGTAAATATGCGTCGGTTGAAGACAGAAATATATACGAAAGTTCCATAACGCTTACAATGATAAAGAAGCATGTGGTAGCACAACATTTCGTTGCTTAACACGAACGAGAAAAAATACACTGAAACAATAGAGTTTACAAAGGAATAATGAAAAACAGATCAAAAAGTTAACAAAAGATAGAGAATTGGTAGCATTTACAAAGATACAATATAACCTTTTAATGATCGCTGGTATGCTGACTGTGTCGGTGAAGATTTTAAATGAACTGGTAGATCATTCCATTGTTTGACGCTTGCAAAACCAACAGTTAGTTTTCCGTAGTTGCTTCGAGACTTCGGAAGTAAAATGTTATTATGTGAAGAGAACCTAGTATTATTTGGATTAGCAAGACTGTTCCGACCAATGACATAAAGTAATTGTGGATTCTTAAGCATGCGATAAATGACGATGCCGTGATTGTAGGAGATAAGCTTATTTATAGTGAGCAGATATAACTAGGTGAAGATGGAGGTAACATGAGCGTTATAAGGAGCCGAAGTGATAATGCGAACAGCATTATTTTGGATGTGTTGCAAAGGGGCTATATGACAGTGATATGTGAGGCCCCATGATGTTATACAATAATTTACATGACTGAAGATAAAGGCATAGTATATTGTCAAAAGAGTGTGCCTTTGAAAGTAGTGTCTTGCCTTTAAGAGGACCCTGACGCCGTATGCAATTTTCTTTTTGAAGCAGGTGATGTGAATGTTGAGTTTCAAAAATGAATCAAGTTCAACACCTAGATATGAACATTCGTTAGATGCCGGTATGGGGTGGGATCCTATGTACACCGGAACAATATTGGATCGAGGTTTACTGTGCGAACTAAAAACCATATATTTTCTTTTTGGGGTTCATGAGCAACTTATTTTTTCGACACCAATAGTTGATATTATTTAGTTCAATGTTCAATCTGTCTGTCAGTGCATTTATGTCGTTATCAGAACTGTAAACAGTGGTGTCATCCGCGTACAGAAGACATGCAGTGGAAGTGAGGCAGTTCGGAAAATCTCAAATATATATAAGGAATAACAGCGGTCCGAGTATGGACCCCTGTGGAACACCAGTGTTAATTATTTGTGTGTCAGACAGTACTCCTGAAACGCAAACCTGTTGCTGACGATCGTGTAGGTAACTGCGCAGAAGCTCCAGCGATGGACCTGTTATGCCATAAGCGTCGAGTTTAGGAAAGAGAATGCTGTGATTTAGTTAATCAAATGCTTTTGAATAATCGATAAAAACAGATCCCAGGAATCTGCCCCGGTCAATTTGTGCTTTGATAGTGTGTTAGTAAGTGCGATTAAAGCTAAGTCGGTGGAATATCCGCGACGACAACCAAATTGTATTGGGGTTAACAGTTTATGCTTATCCAAATAATTAGAAAGGCGTTTTTCAATCAGTTTTTCGACAACTTTGCTAAAACACGGCAAATTAGTTATAGGCCTGTAGTTTGCTAATGAGGTAGCGTCTCCTTTTTTATACACTGGAATTGTTTTTGATCTCTTCATGTCTTTAGGAAACACTGATGTTTTAAAAATGAAATTGACAGTGTGACAGAACGCTTCGCTTATGTTGTCAACAATGTCCTTGATATGATGGCAGCATATAGAATCTAAACCAGCACTACAGTTCTTAAGATTCATGCTTGGGTCAGTTGGGAAGAGATAAAATGATTGTGATGTCAGGCGTGATATGAGTGTGTCGTTAACGCCTGGAATATCGGGAACAGAAGCAAAAAAATTGCTGAACGCGCATGCAATATCTGTAGGATTAGTAAGCATGCGGTCTTTTTCTTGAATTTTGGCGACGCTTTTCCTAACAGGATTCTTATTCAGAAACGTATTAATTATCTGCCATTGTTTTCGGGAATCATGCCCAGTTTTAACTATCAGATTTTCATAGTAAGTTTTCTTCGCTTCTTTAAGCAGATGTGTTAGCAAAGTGCAAAACTTCTTGTAGCGAACCTTAAGTGACTGGTTAAATGGCCGATATTTGCATTTGCGATATAGGTTTTCTTTTTTACGCATGCTTTTCAACAATCCTGTTGTAAGCCAGGGATTTGAGGGAGAAGCGAAATGTTTGCGGCACTTGACCACCGTTGTGGATGAGGATATAGAGTCCTTGATTAGGTCAACGAGTTTATTGTAAGAGGCCTCAGCATCATTCAGCGATGTAACGAGTGACCAGTCTGATCTGGTGACCAACTCTTTGTAGAGATCTTTATCAAATATTGATTTTGTGTACGTAGGTCCGGAGGCATGATTATGGCGTTGAAAACGCAATACAATTGGAAAGTGATCTGTTATATTGCTTCTAACAATGAAAGCCTCAGGGGGATGAAGCAGGTTTGTTAGCGCATGATCAATGAGAGTGCTTTAGTTAGTAACATTTCTAGTGGGTAATTGTAACAACGATTCGACACGATACCCATGGCATATGTTAACGTATTCTCTGCTATAACAACTACATTCATCCAGAATGTTGATATTGATATGTCCCATTAGGACGATATTCTTGTTTTCATTTGAAACAATGTGCAGTATATTGTCAAGAACATGGCAAAATGTGGTCACACTAGAACTTGGGGACCGGTAAATACAGCCAAAAATAATGTTTTTTTCGCCGGTATCAAATGATGACTTATTTATTTCAATCCATACTGTTTCGCAGTATGGCAGGTGGGGGTTTAAATCTAATCTGCGTATATACTCAATATCATGGGAAATGAAGATAGCAGCACCATCATAGTTGGATGATACGCGGTGACAGTATTCCGGAGTGTAAGATGGAAATGAAAATAAGTTTTTCTTTATCGCTTAGCCATGTTTCCGTGACACACACCAGTGAAAATGGAACGGGATACGATGATAAAAGCAGGTGAAATTCATCGTAGTGTGTTTTCAAACTTCTCGCATTAAAATGAATACCTGATCAGCATGAATTTGACAGTAAGGGTGCTAGATCTTTTGAATCAATGTAACTCATAGTGAAAGACCAACGAATGCTATTACGCTTGGTTAGTGAAAATGTTCAGATCAGCCTAGTCTCTGATGCGAAAAACCCTGCTGTCTGCGTTCTTCCTTGCCTTGATTAGGCAGTCGTCTGTCCATAGGAACTGCCAACGTTTTTCTTTTTTCAGCGACAGAGCTTTCGCAAACAGTCTTATCTTTTCCTGCGTCAGATGGTCGTTCACATATATAGGCCTTGATTCTGGTCCACGGAAGCCAATGTCGTGAGTTTGAAGGCGCGCCTTTCGTGCCTTACTAATGAATTCTGCTTTCTTAGCCCTTGAAGTGAACCTTGCGATCAGGTTTTTCGCATCACAAGCAGAGGGAACTCTATGAGCAATGTCTATGTCGTTCTTCGACACAGGGCACTCAATTTTGTTCCGAACGGCCTGAAGAATAGCGACACAATCTTCGCCTTGAGTGCAGGGCACGCCCTTCAGTTCAACGTTGTTCTTGCGAGAGTATTGCTCTAGCTCACGAACTCTCTTTTCTAGAGCTGCGTTTTGATTTGTCAGAGCCGAGTTCACAATTTTCAGTTTCTCGTTTTCGGATTTCAGACCCTCAACAGTTTCATTTAGGTACGTTAGGCTCCCCGGGAATTCATTCATGTCGTTCTTGAAGGCTTCAGTGAACATTTGAGGTTCTGTGGATACCTTCAGTTTAACGCTCACAAGAACTTGTTCGACAACACTAGACAGTTTCCCCTGCAAAATGTTTTCAAGCGCGTCAAGACGTTTCGCGAGCTCAGCATTTGAGGGCATGATAAATAGAAGACCAACACTTTCGCAGTGGCGGCAGTTGCGACATACATGAACTAAAAAGACACAAAACTGAATCCCACCTGTGCAGGGAACAGAAGAGGCTTAGAAACGTGCTCTTTTACAGATGCAACCACCGCCACTACTTGGATGCTCCAGACGAGATGGCTTCTTTATAGGGGCGGAAGACCGTAGCGCCGTTTCGTCGTGCAGTAGACAGCAATCAGGCCTGATTCCGCTGGGGCATGCGCTGTAGACCACCACGGGGCGAAGTGGGACTGGATCCGCACTTGCGATATCTGTGCAGGGAACAGAAGAGGCTTAGAAACGTGCTCTTTCACAGATGCAACCACCGCCAAGTTAGTATTTCCGGTTTTAAAATAGGTATTACTTTGGCAATTTGCCAGTCGTCTGGCAGTTTTCCAGACGACATCAAATGTCGAAAAATGTGGTATACTGTAATGCTACTTATGGAAAGAGCATTTTTAGTACCGCAGAGTTAATAACATCAATACAGGCTCATCAGGTTACCAGCTGTTTAATTCGACACGCGATGCCATCCACCGTAATTTCAATGGGCTGCATGTACTGGAAGTTGTATTCAGGGACATATGGCACGTCGAATAGATCTTCCCGGCTGAATACAGATGAGAAAAGTTCATTGAGGCATTACAACACCCGTAATCTGAAAGTGGATGGTTGTTTTTATCAAGTAATGACAACTGGTTAGAACCGTGGTCAGGGAATATGAGGCGTCAGAATATGGGTTATTTGGCAAAAGAGAAGGTAAATAGTTGTGGAAATATTTGTCCTTGGCCTTACATATTGCTCTACGGTAATCGCTCAAGCATTGTCTGTATTTATCCCAAGCGGAGGCTGTAGCAGCACGTTTCGCATTACAATGCAGGCGTTTTGTCTTGTTTCTCTGCTTACGAGGGGAATTGGTGAACCACGGATTACATTTATCGTTAGAAATTGTGATTATTCGTATATATTGATTAATTAGCAAAAAAATTTTGTCTCTAAAAAGCGCCCAGTTTTCATTTACAGACCGGTTGTAGAATCAGGGAAACAAAACTACCTTAAAAAGTTCTGCTAGCTCTGCGTTTATATTGCGAAAGTCGGCTTTGCTGTAGTCCCGGATTTTCTTTTAACATACCACTGTGAATGGTAAGGGTAAATCCAGCGTTACTTTGATTAAATTATGGTCGCTAAAACCTTTTAGGCAAGAGACTGTATTCACCGATTCCCGAGCGTTTGTCAGCTACAGGTCTAACGTATTTAAACCACTGGTTGGTTGATCAATGAATTGTTAGATGTTCAAGTCCAATGAATTTTCTTGAAGGGCTAGGTGGTGATAAGTTTGTCCAATCAATTAGAGGACGATTAAAGTCACCAAAGCGATAAATTACATTTGTAGGGCAAATCTCTTTGGTATTTTCGATACCGTGACGAAGTTCGCGTACGAATGTATTACTAGAATCAGGCGGACGCTAGGAAATTCCTATTAGAATTTTTGCGTATTATGTCGTACAGGCTATCCAAATGATTTCAATTCTCGAGTCAAGATTTAGCGCGCAAGAAGTGAGTGTATTTTTTTTAACATCATCATTGGGCACCTACTCATTGAGTGAGGCAGCCCTCAGATGTTGTTAGATTAACACTCTGAACGGGCAGAGGGACCCATTCCCAGTGGTCGTTACTTGTCAACCACTGGGTGATCGCTACTAGCGATTGGCCCAGACCGTAGAGCCCGATTACAAATGACGTGGGCGCATCGCCGTGGTCTTCTGGTGCACTTGGAAGGCCCTCAGGTCTCCTTGAAGACATCGAATTGTCATCATCTTTAGGTCGTGGCGGCCCAAACCAACATCTATGAGCGCAGCCACAGATCCACTTGCCCAGGTTCCTCGGTATGACAGCGTCACTGCTGCCACGACAGCAGAGGAGTTCGGGTTGTTTTGCTTCAGGAGGTCGGAGATGAGGTACTTGTTCCTCTTCACATGGTACGCTTCGGACAATGCGACCCGTGTCCCCACCACCTGTACGTCAAGCAGCACACTCTGGTTGTCCCGGTGCATTACTATATCAGGGATTCTTGTACCCAGTGATGTTCTGCAATGAGGCTCCTGTTTGACCTGCCACCCTTTTTCTTTAAGCCGGGTTGCAAGGTAACGGACGATGCCGTCGTGTCTCTGAATCCTTTGGTGATGTGTGCGATGGCATTGCTGCAGTACGTGGCCTAGTGGCTCCCTAGAGTCACATCCAGCTCTGCATGCCACCAAGATATCCTGGCCTCTCTTCAACCGGGCCAAGGTAGGTACTGCCGATATATGGAACTTCACCAGCCTAAGGAACCCCCTTCCTGTAAGGAATGTCGTCCCTTCGCCCAACCATGCGGTTGAACCCTTTGCATTTGTGCAAGCTCGAAGGGGCATACCGTCAAAGCTCTGGTGCAGTTGTCTTGTCCAATATTTAGCGGAGTGTTTAGAATTCCGCACTTCTTCTCCCTTAAAGTGCGCCAAGCTCTCGGCTTGACGAGATGCCTTTATCATAGTGTCGGTTGCTGCCGCTGCTGCACATGGGTAGTGTGTGGAGTGCAGCAAGCCATTCAGCCGTTTTATTCGCATACCCGGGATTGTGGTCCTAAGGCATAAAATGCCAAGGCCTCCCACCGGAACAGGGGCGTGCAGAAAACCCAATGGCACGTCATGTGGTAAGTTCAACCACGTTCTCACTGCTGCCCGTATCATTCTCTCCAGTCCCAGTAGCAGCTTCGCCGAGATGGGGCCAAGCACCAGTCTGTGGATGAGGCGTGGTATGAGATAGAATCGCAAAGCGACAAGTCGTTGTTGAGGCTTCAGTGGCGCCTTTGCAAGGCGGGTCAACAAGACTGCAAGGTCATTCCGCACTGTGTCGTTACTGGCTACAACGCCTCGGAATTGTATGCCGAGGTACTTCCATGTGGCGGTACACGTTGTTAATTCTATGGGTTCGTCACCGACGGTGTAGGAGTGATCCGAGTCAATTTTTGCCTTCTTGTTTGTCCCACTAGGAGTGATAGTCAGCGTCCGGCATTTCCTTGCATTCACCTCCAGCCCTCGCTCTTGCAGATAGTTGCGTAACGAGTTTAGTTGAGATTGCAGTCCAGCTGGTGTTCCAGCCGTGAGGATGATGTCATCTGCAACGCCATTGCTGTCGCACAGACGCCTCTACTCCGGAAAGAGATCCCAGTGTTTTTTACACCACCACCACCTCTCCTGTCGACGCGATCTGTGCGGTATATATTATAGCGTTCTCTATCAGCAAGAACATCGTTATTTGTGATTTCAGAATACATGCAAGTTTCTGTGAGCATGAATATACCGGAATTATTGTCCTCTACAAAACAGCTGAACTGAAGTCAAATTTGTATGGGTAGCTCCTCATTCCGTTGTACCGCAGACTCTGATAGGATCCTGGAAGACCTGTCTGCACACTTGAAACCACGCAACATAGATCATCCCAGTATACACGTGGGGACGCAGTGCAAAGTCACCACTGGTCAATACAATCAATACATGAACAATACATGAACATAACGGATTGCTAGATAGAGGCTCAATATCGCTCGCCGCAGCTTGAACACAATCCCCAGCTCGGCATTATGTGACGTTCATCCAACAACTGGTCATTAGCGTTGCACATGGTGCCTAAGGAAGAGTGGGGTGACTGATTAAATTATGGCAGTTACTTTGACTAATCAACACCCACCGCCTCACAGTTGTGACTTCGGTACTTGACTGGCTAAAAAACATTTTATAGCAAAATCAATTTTACGTCCACACAGCGCCCAATTCAACTCGAACCAAATGACATCCTCAAGAGAGTTGTGTCTCTCGCAGGGGCGTGTACTTCCACAGACGTTTGGTGAGCGAGTCACCATAAATCCACCAAGCCAATGGGGAGGGGGGGTTCGATCGCCTCGCTGTGCGTGGTTGTGCCATGTGCGGGGAAAAGAAGATCCTGGGGGTTCAGCCGACGCCGGGTGATTGGACCTTTATTGCCGCATTATGATGATGCAAATAAACTTCAACTTAAGGCCATGCGGCGGAGGATGAAGTTTTTTGCCCCGGCTCACGTAGACGGCACGCCTGGGCTGAACCATCACGGGGAATGTTCAGCAGAAGGACATCACTGGGAAGTCGGCAGTCGCCTTCCTGTCCCTTTCTCCACACACCGTCTATCTCTCAGTTGTAATCTTTCCTGTCCTCTCTTCTCTTCCATTTACTTCTAGTTTTCCGTGCGGCAAGCGTTGACCTTCTGTCGCTATCCAACTTAGGGTACTACTGGCGTAGTGCAGACCTGTTAATATGTTCTGCCATGTCCCCTTGTTGAGTACCGTGGTTTGCGGTCAGCGCCGTTGCCAAACGAACCAATTTTTTCATGGGTTTGCCAAACCGCTTTTCAAGTGATCGCTCCGCAAAAAGGCGGCGCACCGATGCAACCACTCAATGTCTTTTCGAAAAAGAGGACGTTCCCTATGTACCACGTCATTCATTGCGAAAACTCTGATAAGAAAGCCCGAAACACCTCACCATTCCTTGTTTCTACGTGCCTTACTGAGACTATAGGAAAGGGCAATAGTTACACCAAGATGGCCTGTGGACCCTTCTAGTTGAGATAAATGACAATTAAGGCTCCGTATCAGAAATTAAAAAAACCTTGTGGCATTTGAGGACAAGCCCATCACAGTGACTGCTTATCGGTCGATGTACATCGTCAAGCGTGTCATGTCAGATGACAACCTAATGCATCTGTTGCATGAGACACGTTTCCGGTTGGAAAGATGAGAATGTCGTACAAGTACAGCGCATAAAGATCAGACGCGAAAAGCTACTAACAAGGGACATAATTCTAACATTCGCCGCGAGCACATTACGAAATGAAATTGAAATGGGCCACCTAAAGCTACGTGTCGGATCCGACATCTCAAACCCGGGAGGCTGGCACACTGCAACGCAAAAACACAACGGACGGAACACAAACGACAAAACATGCACATGTATTTATGCTGCCCGACGCAGACGTCATCCACTACATTTGCGTAGGTACGCCATTTCTTTATCAGGAAGTTGTAGGGTGGGCACGCTTACACAAACCTCCCCCAGGTAGTAAATGCATTCTGTTTCTATGATTTCTATTGTGGGAGCGCGTACCCGGAGAAGAAGGGCTCGTGGGCGTTGAGACGACGCCGGGTGATTGGAACTTTAAGCCCCCCCCCTCCCCCGCAGAGGCAACACATCCCTTTGGTCCTGGCTTCACGTAGACCGCATCCCTGGGCTGACCCACCCAGGGCGAATGGGCAGTCGTCTTTTCGTGTCTCTGTTCCCTCACATCTTCGTCAATGTCTCATTTTTCATCGTTTACGGACCATCTGATATATATTGAGGTACACATTCGTGAAGCTTTTGCTCGGAGGAGGTTTTTCCTTTCTGTATTGCTTGTCAAGGAGAAAGCATACGACACTAAGTGGCGGTTTGGAATTTTGAGAGATCACTCACACTTAGACGTACGCGGCAGAATGTTAAATGAAATAGAAAGCTATTTCTCGCACCGCACATTTGTGTCCGAGTGGGTAAAGTTACATCACGACACTTTGTGCAGGAAACTGGAGTGCCTCAGAGAGGGGTGCTCTGTTTTACGCTCTTTATTTTTAAAATGAATTCCTTGCATCTGTGCATCCCTTATTCTGTGCATCCCTGTCTTATTGTACATATGTCGGTGAGGTACCGATAGGTTTCAAATTGTGCAATATTGCTATGTGTGAGCGGCAGGTTCAGCTTCGTCTAAATAATGTGTCAAAATTGGCAGACGAAAACGGATTCAACCTCAATTCACAAGAGAGCACCTGTGTTCTTTTCGCAAGAAAGGCCTGCAGCACGATCCCGACATCGACCTACAGGGGCAGCGTCTACTGGTAAAAACGAAGCACAAATTTTGAGGCCTAATCTTCGAGACGAAGGTAACCTTTGTTCTACACATCACGTATCTTAAAATAAAGTGTACGAAACCAATGAATATTTTTAAGGTCTCGTAACGTACAGCATTGGCTAGTGGCAGAAAATGTCTCACGAATCTGTAGAGCCTGATACGCACACGCCCAGATCACGGCGCCATAGTCTATCAGTCTCATCTCCAAGCGCCTTGAAGGTGCTTGAATCTGTCCACTATCTAGGAATTCGCCTTTGGTGCTTTTCGAACGAGCTCCGTAGAACGTTGAATGGAATGAGTGGTCGCTCCGCCTGCAGAGATCTCACATGTCCTTCGCGTATTGTGTCAAAGTCAACGCAAACAACGAACACCCCTCACACTTTGCTGTCAATAAAATGTCCGGTTCTGCTGGCTTTCATAACCGTCCTTCGGTGACACAACCATACTCACTTCTTGAACAAATTGATGCACCACGGATGCGTACAAGAGCACGTTGTATGCTGAGTACCAGGGCACCGCGACATTTGAGGTAGTGCTTTGGCTGATACGCTAGCCACATCTATCCAAGAAACAGTTGCTAATTCATCCATGCATGTTCCTGTAACGGACATGAACCCGTTTTAAGGAAAAATCCACGCATCTTCACGAAGTGAGTCATGACCAGTGGGCGAAGCATTGGGACTCGTTCGGCGTTACCGTAAATCACCCGTGACATTGCCGACTCGCGCATGTAAATGTGTGACAACGCGTGTGTACAGTCTATACAATTATATACTGTACACACGCGTAGTCGGGTATGTTTCTAGGAAGGCGTTGCACCGTTTTCTGCACGTCTATCGGGACGTTCACTACTTGACCTTTGATTCCGTACTGCCCATTGCCGTGCGTTAAACGCCTGATGCTCATGAACGGGAGCCGCGGAGCGCTTACTCGTTCATCTACGGGTTTCAACGTGGGCAGGTGCTCTGGTTTGGGTGGGTAGCAGCAACCGTACGTTACACTCATTGCAGGCACCTTGGAAGCTACCAAGGAATGTTTGCACGCCGCGCAAACCACGTACTCACTGTGATCACCACCGGAGAGCTCTTGCTGCAGCACTGTGATGGCGTTGGCTCGCGACTGTTCGTTTGGTATGTTGGCGATTTTGGTGAACGCGTCATCAAACCACAGGCGATCACACACTTCGCAGCTGTGCCCGAAGCTCCGATCGAGGAAATCACCTTTGAACCGCGCATCGGCGCCCACCATCTCTGATAGGCAACGCTTCTGGCAACGCGCCTTCAACTCCGGGGTAGCTTGTTGTCGGCGTTCCCGTTGAGCCGCCGCTTCCCGCGCCCTCAACTCCGAGTCCGCTTGGGTTTTTGGCGCTTTGCCGCTGCTTCCCTCGCCCTCACCTCCGGAGTAGCAGCTTGTTGACGGCGTCGGCGTTGCCTCTCGCGGTCGACAGCGCGCTCAGGTTCGTTTTCATCCATGGCAGAAAGAGAATGTGTGGTCTTAAACGCGCTTATATACGCATTTGCACACCGCAGTGCGCTATCGTGTATTTTCACTGCAGCGTGCATTGTGCTGTCATGATTGATGGGCGCTTAAATGTCGGCTTTTTTACGGTGTTTGGCCTTTCATTTTGTTCTTGTTTACGGTGTTTTGGCATTTTCTTCCTGTTAACCTTTCGTTAACCTTATGTTCACAGATGTTTCGTTTTAGATTTTACACGATGCTGTGCCGTGGCGGACGGACAACGGACAAGCCTAGACCCTAAGTTGCTTCGTCCCTAAAAGCTCAGGGCCTACTTGGCAAAGACCACTGTATCTAGAAATAAAGTTTCGCATGATTCAGTAACAGGGCACCCACATGAAAGCCACGCCATACCGATGTAAAATTTTGCAGACTTATGGTACATTCAACTGGGCGCCTCCACGCTCTGACACAGATTGCAACGACACCTGGGAAGCTCGAGATCGGAAACGGAGAAAGCTTGTCCGAGCCGAACGTACAGCGTCTCGCTGGAGCAGAAACCGAAAGCGGAAGTACGTAATTCGAGACGTATAAACCATGCGAAACTGCTAATGTGCTGATAAACTACATAAGAAAAAACAAAGTATTGCACTTTTGTTTTCTTTTTTTTGTAGTTTATGCGCCAAGCTAGTTGTTTTATGGTGGCTAGTAGTTTCGTCTGGTTTCGTCCGGTTCGTGTTGAAAACAAAAGAAACATGGCGGGCTGTTCGGTCGGTCTGTTTGGCGGACCTGCATGGGCTAGCGGCAGAAGCGGTGCAAACGCTGAAACGCAGACGCAAGAACTGCTGGTCTCGGTCGATGAAGGTAACTTGCATCACTGACAATACTAAAGTGTTTAGGGATACGTCTAAAAAGCGTAAAGCATCTGCGCCGAGCCCATAACATCTGCGGCTGCTTTGGCGCTAATTCTCAACATGCGCACATGTCATTTTGCTGCTGCGCATCTCACATACTTGTGTGCCGTGGATAGAAGGATATGTACTCTAATTCACTACACTCATTATGTCCTGCGGTGATTCCCGACGCGCATTCATGAACCGCTTGACAGTCGAAGCATAGAGGTGGCCAGCCAAGCGCTCTTGCCAGAGTGTTTTGCCTTTTTCTTGAAAATAGCGTGTGGTACTCGCGTGTTGCAGCCAGCGCGTGATACTGTTGAACGCCTAAATTGATTTTGCGCAAAACTAAGTGCTGTCGTACCCTTGGGTATACATATAGCCATTTAATTTCATTAGTGCAGCATGTTACAAGACTTCTACATGTCGTCCTCTTCAGCAGGCTGTGACGCAGATTTGTCGACAATTTGTGTTGATCACGAGTACACTGGCTGGCCAAGCGCTTCAAAAGGTATGTACGAAATTGAACGTATGTGCCAGTAGAGTCTAAGCTAATTTTGCAATGCATAAAATGCGCTCATTTCCTAGCATACTGCCTACGTCGCAAACCCTTGATATCAATATCACGATGTGGTGCAGTAAAAATATGGTGTGAAAGAGTGGTGAATACAATTAACTGGAATCGCAAGGCTGGATTTTACCTTAACACGCCAATTCGAACGTTTAATGGGCTTTGAAATACACATTTGTGAAGGGTGAGCGCATCTCAGCTGCGGTGACCGCATTTAGATGGAGGTGAAATGCAAGAGGCCCGTGCACTTCGATTAAGGGTCACGTTAAAGAAAACCAGATGGTCAAAATATCAAAAGCGCTCCACTACGGCGTCCCCTCTTAATCATGGTGAGGTTTTGGGGCGTAAAATCCCAACAATGATTATTGGGTTGTGAAGGCTGCAGATGCAGCGCGCACGTTTGAACACGTCCAAAGTGTGTGTTAATCTGTTGGTGAAAGCGGCACCACAACACTGATAAGCACTTAATGAAGTGGCTGACTGGGCTAGTCGGTTGTGCATACTTAAGGTTAACAGGGCGAAAATTACACACAGCGGACAGGAAAAAGACGGGACTTGTCCCGTCTTTTTCCTGTCCGCCATGTGTTATTTCGCGCTGTTAACCTTAAGTAGCATAACCACTAATGTAAGACCCTTTTTGACCAATCTAGCAAATAATAAGTAAATGCCTTTATGAACACTATGCCAAAGAAAATGCATACCATCTACTTGAACCAAATGCCATTTCGGCTAGCGTGTGTCCAATGCACAATTAGCATTGTGGATCAGCCACATGCCTCTTCAATGCATAAAGTTCAGCAAAAAGCAATTAAAGGGGATATTGGTCCATCTGCAAACAATACCCCTATTGAAAATCGTGGGTTGGTGGATGCTGGAATTCTTGGTGGACAAGGCGGAAACGATAGTGGATGTGGTGGAAACTGTGGTGGTCATAATGGCTGATGATGGCGAGAGTGGAAAAAATGGTGGCAGATGGTGGTGGTGGTGGCGAGCTTCTTTTGGTGTTAAGTGGAAAATGCTGGGTGATGGTGGCGAGAGTGGAAAAATGGTGGCAGATGGTGGTGGTGGTGGCGAGCTTCTTTTGGTGTTAAGTGGAAAATGCTGGCTGATGGTGGCGAGAGTGGAAAAATGGTGGCAGATGGTGGTGGTGGTGGCGAGCTTTTTTTTGGTGTTAAGTGGAAAATGCTGGCTGATGGTGGCGAGCAAAACGTGTTTCGGTGGATGGCTTGGTGAACAAGCTGGATGACGGTGGCATGATGGAAGTGCACGTGACATTATGTGAAATCACTGCCACTTCTAATGTTTTGCTGTTCAATGTGTAGAAAAATATGTTTACTGTTCAAAGAAGCCAACGCCGATCATTAAGCTTTTCAGCACGCTTTTTTTTTAATCATGCGGCATAACCGCCTCACGATTTGTGGAGGACAGCAGCCGTGAATGTTTACATTTTACGCACGTACTTATCAGGTTTACATCCGCGATGTGCTGCTCCATTGTGATGTTTACAAGTCTAGAAGTGTCGGTGTGAACAGCGACAGTATCTGTGTTACATCGGCGCGCAGTTGCCGAGAAGTAAATGAGCCCTTCCTGCGGGTAGACCAGAAAACAGCCGCCGCTTGATACTGTCACGCTAGAAACGCAACTCTGGCAATTCTTGCACACTCACTTACCTCAGCGGCACTTTAAGGTAACAGTGGAAATGCGTGCGAAGCTAAAATGCACAAACGTTTACCTTCGGCCTGCGTCGAGATAAGCCCGACCAGGTATCACTTCCACCATCATATTCTACCACCATGATTGCCACCAAAGGTTAGGCATAGCTTACCGACCGAGTCCGTCTACGTGTTATCGGCACTTCTGGGTTTCAGGATACACGATTCCGATGAGTACGAATGACTTTACAGCACAGCTGTGGCATCGGCTAACCTAAATGAAGCGTTTATTCTTGTGTACGGTGTCCGCACAAGAAGCGATCAGCATAGATGCGACGCGCTTCCAGCAAACGCCTCCGCTCACCAACCGCCGCCGGTCGCACTCGCCGGCGCTTCTCTGACACGTATGCGAGAACATAGACTTGTCTATTCGAACGCCTTACTGAACCAATATGATGGCATATTTTTCCTGCGCACTGCACTTGCGTTTGGCCGAGCTGTTCTGCAGTTGTAGCTAATGATACAGCGTCAGATCAGTGCGCTGGCACGGCTGCGCTGTAGGTTGCGCGAAAAAAGCATCACAATACTCAATCAACTGTACGCGCGTATTTATCGAATGAGATTTGAGTCGACATAAAGCCTCTGCACATGTCGCCCTTTAGAAAAAGCGAGAAACGGCAATTAAACTTAGCTGTAACATTCGGTTCACTATACCCGCTCCTCGGTCCACCTGACACTTTTTTTGGAGTTACGTTGTGTATTCTACAAGAAAGTTAGCGCTGTTGCCATTATCGACGTGCCATTCGTTACCGGCAGCAGTTTGTTCGCGTTTAATAACTATGCAAATTTTAGTACGATGTGAAAATCGCGTCTGTGTCCAGTATGAGACATACAAAGCTGAAGCCAAACGGTGTATTCGTATGTTGACTAGTCATTTTGAAGAACTCAAAGCAACTGTCAGCGTGGCATAGTGGTAAAGTACTCGGCTCGAGATCCGAAGGTCGCACGTTCGACTCCCGGTGGCAACTGTTTTTTTTTTTTTTGCGTACGGCTTTTTTTTTTCTTTTTTTTGTACTAATGGCTTTCTACATCGCCTTCTATACAATTATTTATGTGTAACAGCTAATCACGATGGTCCCGACGCTGTAGAGCCGTTTTACGCTCCGCTATTCTCAGCATCCATCATACGCCAGCATCCAGCATAACCATGTGCCACCATCTTCCAGCACCATAATCCACCATAATGGTGGATGGTGGATTCCACCATCCCACATGGTGGATAAATGTTCAATATGGAATACCACAGAAAAAGCTAATTGAGAAGGTTCATCAAAAAGTTCAAATCAATCGCATGGAACACCAAATTTTTTCACAACTTTTATTCCCACGTGAATATCATTCCAGCATAGAGCACCAAAGAACTCCATCAAATGTTTCTCATGTACATTGGTGCAATCGGGTTGATTCAGATTGCGGTTAGTTGTGTCCATAGTATGCAGATGCAGGAATGTAAATACTGTATCAGTAAAGCGGCAATATTGTTCAGTACCATGTGTAATAAGCCTGCATACCTGTGATTTCATAGAGTTATAAAGGAAACCCCTTAAAATTCTTCGGGGATCTATGCAGGAGTGATTGCACTTGTATCCGAGAACAAATGAAAAAAAAAACAGTTTAAGTTTAGACCTGTGATCCGCTTTTTGTGTTTTTTTCTTGTATCTTCGTGGCATCCATGGGTGCTCCATTATATATTCTCTGCCCTAAAATCTGCATTGTCAGGCTGTGTTTTGAGCAGTACGCACTACCATTCCAGTGTCAGGTGCGGTTGCCAGAGAAGAGGATGCATTGTGTATTTATGAGGAGCTGCAGCTGCAGCCTGAAGAGCACCCAACGCCATTAAATTGTATGTAAAAAAATGGTAAGAGAGTATCGTTAGTTCAGCGTACAGTACACACTCAGCACTGCCATAACCAGTGCTGCGTTTTGTTGAATAACATATGAACGCTCTGCAACATGTGGCCCAAACTTTGCAAATTTCCATCTTTAATGGCATTAGGGCCTCTGCGATTAGAAAGTTTCCTAGATAATGAATCTTCAACATTGTGAACAAAGATTTACATCCCTGTATACCAGTGTATTTGGCATGTTTTTACAGAAATGGACATTTACTCATGTTGGGTTTTAAATGATGCATTGGATCATGATATTGAGTGATATTTCTTGCTTATTGGTTTGCTGTTTGTCGAGTTGAGACTTTGTGATGACACTCCACCGAGTAATGTCTGTGATGCAGAACTATGCGCTGAACATGTAATTCATACTGAGAGGTGACCTCATAAGGGTATAATTATTTGTCATTCTAGTTTGGGTAACAGATGATTGCTTCTGCATTCAAAGGAGCAGAAGTAGTTCTATCATGTCATTGATTGGAAGTATTGAGAAGCGGTTAAAAAGACACGGTATGCAAATGCGAACGCAAGAAAGGAGTCAAGACACCACAAACACAAACTTACAACTGAAACCGGCACAGGAATAAAGAAATTTGTTTAACGGTTGAGGCTTGGCTAATAGTGGTAGCACATGCATCAACCAATCAATGATTAGCTCACGCATGTGGCCATGATCGGCCATAGGCGAACCTATCGATCTGGCACCACACGTGCTAAATTGATAGGTTCGCATGTGGCATGGGCTTGTGCAGATAAGTTTCTGTGCTTTTTTTTAGCTGTTGTGTGCCTTTGCAGTTGTTAGTCAGCATTTGCCGTGTCTTGACTTCTGTTGTGTATCCTTGGTTGCTTGCCCTGTCTCTTTAACACGGATGCCTACTAACTAGCTCAACTTTCTTCTATTCTACAACACATAAACTGTTTTGCTGAAATAAGAATGTGCCTTTTTTTGTCCTTTATCAACAGACCCATCGAGCACAGGGGAGAGAAAACTCCTCCTACACTATTATGCAAGATATGTACCAGATGTTGAATGAAGCGCTTCAAAACAAAAAAAGTCAAATATGAAGTCATTGCGCGGGCCATAAAGAAAACACTGGAAATTATTCGGACGGCCACCCAGTGTGAAACACGATTCAAGACTTTGGCAAAGCGGAAGACTGATCAGACAAGTGTTGCAAGAAGCGGGCCGTCATTTCTTTGTTTTCCTTCTAGTCATAACTTTGCGACTATTATTCTTCAGTTCTGTACCGTGTGTGCGACTGCTGATTTTTTTTGCAGTTGTGTGTGCTATTCTGTTTTTTATCTGTAGTTGTGCTACTCTGTAGTTTCTGTGCTACTCTGTCTTTTTTTCTGCAGTTCTGCTGTGACTGCTACTGCTGACTGATGATGAACGAACTTTATTTAATTAGCAGAAAGATCCCCCTCCCCTTTCAGAAAGGGGGAGCCAACCTAGACGTCGGCCGTCACCCCCGGGGCCCTGGCAGCGTCTTCGGCATGCCACAGTAAGTGTGCTTGTAATTGTGAGTCGGAGCTGAGGAGCGCGGCCTTCCACCCACGTCCGTCTGGGAATTCGTCCCTCATGGGAGCCTCAGGGCACGCCCAGAGCATGTGGCTCAAGTCCGCCCTGTTATTGCAAAATTTGCACTTGTCCGAATAAAGTTCCGGCGCGCAGTGGTTCATCGTTACGAGACTAGGGAACGTATGTGTCTGAAGTAGGCGCCACGCCACCGCTTGTCCTTTGTTCAATGACGCGTGTGCTGGAGGATAAATTTTCCTGCTGAGCCGATAATGCTGCGTGATTTCTCTGTAAGTGGTCATCCTTTCAAATTGCTCATCTTCCTCCCAGCTGGAACAAGGCAATCCAGAGGCTCGGTCTGTGAGTCCTCGAGCTGTCTGGTGTGCAGCCTCATTGCCGGGCAAGGAGGAGTGAGCTGGCGCCCAGATAATATCGATTGCTCGCTGGTCTTTGTGTTCAGCCAATATTCTTAGCGCGATTTTTGATATTGCCCTCGTGCAAAGTTTCTCACTGCTGTCTGCGAGTCGCTGATGATTACTGTGGTTGAGGTGGCTGCTATGGCCTGTGCAATGGCTGCTTCCTACGCCTCTTCTGCGAGGCTCGTTCTTACCGAACAACGAGCGTTACCGTTGATTTTTATAGCAATTATATGGACACTCAGCTGATTTTTGCCGTCGGCGTCAGGTCCCGGATATATATATATATATATATATGAAAAAGGCACAAAGAAAACTAAAGCAGAAAAAAATTCCGAATCACCCGACCGGGGATTCTAACCATCGACCCCTCGCTCCCCAGCCCGCTGCATTATACAACTGAGCGATACCCCGTGCATGCCTCGGCGAAATAACGGCGAGCTAATAATATACACCATTTATCGCTGGTGTTAAGTAAATCTCGGAGAAGCTTGAGCGTGTTTTCTGTCACGCAACGCTGCTAATTTTCTTTCAGTTTGAAAACTGCCCTTGAGACGCGCACGTCAAAGTGGCCTTTTTCTGTGCCCACTCGAGATGTGGAAGGAAAAAGAAAACAAAGAACACCGGGCACACCTAAGGTACCTAGGTAAAACAAGTTATCTATACTCGGGGACAACTTTCTGTGGCAATGAAGGGAAAGCGACAGAGCCACAATGCACGTATCCTACCGCTAATAAATGTAGTCCCACGATTGCGTTCGTATTTTCTGCGTGAGATATATAAAATACTCCTTCACTTTCTACATGTAGCTTATTGAGACGGAACGCAGCGCACACAAGCGAGATATTTGTATTTCTTTTACTTTATACGTTCCCACTTTGCGTTTTTGCGTGCTTGAAAAAGTCGCGCCTTTTGCCCGTACCTTAGACGCTAAGCAGCGTTTGCGTCGAAATGCAACGCTAGCCACCATTTTCCACGGCGTTACGAGACGCGCGCCAAACCGAACTACTTCGGGTAGGAGTACATGTGCAGACGCTCCGCCCCCGTAGCTTTCCCTTCATTGCCACAGAAAGTTGTCCCCGAGTATAGCGACCTCAGGCACACCTAGGAACACCCCGTGTGGGAGGAAACGCAGGGCGTCACTCACGCGCAGCAGTTTAAAAGAAAAAGAAATATTTATAGTGAACTATAGAAATATCTAAGAGCATCTGATTCTCCATTGTCGACACTTGCAGCGCGTTGCTCAAGCACCAAGACGTAACAACTGCGACAGTTGTTAGTTCACGCTTGCCCTGTGCATGCCTGTGCGTTCTTTTCGGGCGTCCTTCTTTGTGCTTCAGCGGCGCGCTGCAAATATCGAGCTGCTTCTCGTTCTTCGTGTGACATTCCAATTTCTTGCTATCGCGGTCAAAAGTAGGAAGACGCCGACGAAAAATTTCAAAATAACAGAGACGTTTCGGCTCTCGTACGGGGGCCTTCTTACTTTTGACCATGACTGTTCCCGACCAGAAGAGGTTTCGTCGAACTGTTGATTTCTTGCTCTCGCATTCATTGCTTCGCCCTTGCGGCGAAACTGACTTTTTGTGAATTACCAAGATGTGCTCAGTGTGTGTATTTCAGTTATTTTGTCCCATGCTCAGCATGTGAGAGTAAACACTGTGCTGACTCATCTTTCAGTTTTGCAAAATCTCAGATACTCTATTAATGTTGTGTTGCATTCTAGTCTACTAAAAGTGCACAACTGATGCCGTCTGTAAGTGCCTGTAAACTACGGGTCTTTATTGAAGAAATAACATGAACACTTAAAAGAGGATGAGTAATTTGTGAGATAGACTTGACTGGCCTTACCTATAGATTATACTGGATAAATGCATAAAAGAGTTATCCACACTGGCCTCCATGGCTGTGATCGGCGCTGACTAACACACCACGGTTTAATGCACATACCCCCTAAAGTGCATATACCTCATAATGCATATATTCCATAAAGTGGACGAGAGGATGACCGCCGCCGTAGCTCAGGGGTAGAGCATCGGACGCGTTATCCGAAGGTCGCAGGTTCGGTCTCTGCCGGCGGCAAGTTATCTTTTCGACCACTTTAATTTGTTCACACGTGTCCTTCCTTCACGAGAAGGAAAGACACTACACGTGCGCTAACGTTCAACAAAATGCTTTATTTCAACTGAAGCACGAATATGTACAGTGGTGATGCTCACACGCTACAGCCAGATGTCATGCGCAGAGTACTTCTTTGTTATTCTGATTTTTGCAAGATGCGCTCAGAGAAGTGATGCATCACCACTGTACACATTCGTCCTTCGGTTGAAATAAACCATTTTTTGAAAGTTAGCACACGTGTTGTGCCCTCCCTTCTCGCCCTTGTGTCACTTGGCGGCGCTAAATATGTCCTAATGTCTTACCGACAAGGCGGAATTTCTCCCCATGTGTAGGAACAACCACCCACCCAACAAGTTTGTGTTGGCTTCAGTGCTTGTTTGGTACACACTCTTCCGTAGTTGTCAGTGGGATACTTACGTTCACATGCTGTTGCGTGCAGCATTGTTCTGTGCAGTCACGTGGCCAGCTGTTTTAGGAGCTTGCTCGCCAAGCTTTTTATGCTCGCGCCTTGTCCACACCGGCGTGACCGTCGGCTCAGTACTTCTCATTGGTCCCGCCAGGAGCGCAGCTGCGCTCTCTACGGTGATTTCAAAAATGCTCACTAGATTGCGCCACCGCCAGCCACCGCTCAAGGCGGCGCACACCACGCTCGGCGCAAGTTGCGCAAGCACTAGTTAGGTGACTGCTCTAGGATACATCTCCGCTTGGATAAATCTCCGGAGCATCGAACATGATCCCGTCCTGACCGCAGCCGACGTTCTCTGCTTCACGGAGACGTGGAACGCTGGAAACATGCACATCAATGCATTCGTTCCAGTCGTCTGCACCAAATAAGCGGAGCGTCCTGCGGGCGCTGTCGGGATCTACGTGAAGCTACCTGATGCGGCGGAAATCTCGCATTGCCAGTAACAAGCCAGAGCCATAACGGGGAGCACGCCGCTGTGGAGCTCTCATCCGGGATAGTAGTCATGGCCATATACTTGGCACCGAACGTGTCACAAGGAGACGTCACCAAGTACATCGAGCAGGCAATGCATCGATACAGCACCGAGTTCAAACGCGGTCCCTTCGTACTCGTCGGAGATGTGAACGTTGACATCATGCAAAGCGATTGGCTAGTCCAACACATGATGTCACTGTGATGTTATTTGGGCAGTACCACTCCAGAAGGAATCAGACAGCACGCCAGTGCACAAACACACGTCCCACTTATATTGCACCCTTCACGCATGGACAAAAAACATACATTAGGACATTGCTAACAAAAAGCACGCGGACTAAACTAAATGAATAAATAGAACGTCCGGCCTACAGTTCAGGTCATCGGGGTAGTCGCCTGGGCCGTCGTTGCTTCCCCGTCGGCACCTTTCAGTGACGAAGACGACGTGGTTGCGGCGCCGTCACCTGCCGTGACGAAGTCGGAAGACGCAGGGTCGCCGCGTCGAATTCCAGTGGTTCTGCGACGAACTGGAGCCGACGACACACGTGTTCCGGCGGCAGGGAGTTGTGCCCTTGAGCACGAACTGTACGCCTGGGAAGCCCACGCCAGCCCTCCTGGAACAGCGGGGCAACGGCAGGTTCAGGAACCCGGCGTCAGCTCTCCTAGACCGGTCGTCTAGCGGAGGCTGAGCTCTGGTGGGAGTGTCGCGATGTGACCGCGGTCGTACCTATGGGCCAGACGCCCAACGAGGTAGTCCTGCCTCGAACAACGCACCTCGCGCACTGCCAAGGCACGGGCCACGCACCCTCGAGGCCGCGCCTCACGAGCTGCCGTTGTCTTCCTCGTCGGCACCGCACGGCACATACACATCACATCCACTTCGCCACCGCACGGCACACTGTTGTCGTTTTTAGTTTCGGTTTCGCGTCCGCACAGCACATATTATGACATCACCCCCTTTTCCGAGAAAGTTGTTTGCAACTATTCTACTACAAAGGCGCGTGCGAAACGAATGGTCACTGCACTGCACGGTCACTGTACGATCCCTGCCATGCACTGCACTGCACTTAGGGGTCGCAGGTACATAAAAGCGAAATGTTCACAGAAGACTGCTAACAGTTCGGTTGGAACACTACTGTACAAGTAGGTTTGCTATGTCGCAACTAGGAGTCAACTAGTTCACGACCGAGGGCGAGTAGTCTTAGAACCACGATGCTACCTGAACGGCAGTTATGCGTGACTCAGGTAGTCGGCTCCGACATTGTCACAACCCTTTATGTAATGAACTGAAAATGAATACTCCTGCATAAGGAGACTCCACCTCAACACTCTATTGTTAACGTGTTTGGCGGAATTTAAATACTGTAGCGGCTGGTGGTCTGACTCAATGACAAAAGGTTTGCCATAGAGGTAAATATGAAATTTTTGCACTGCCCAAACAAAAAAAGTGCGAGGCATTCCCGTTCGATTGTTGAATAACAGGTTTCTCGGGGCAATAAATTACGACTTGCGTAAGCAACTTGGTGCAGCACTTGGTCCTTTCCCATCTGGAGCAATACTGCGCCCAGGCTTGGATTGGAGGCATCGGTGCGAAGAACGAACTCCTTCGAGAGGTCGGGAGCAAGGAGGATGGAAGCATCACCGAGCTTCTTCTTGAGTGCCGTAAACGCTTCCTCTTGAATTGTGCCCCATGAAGTAGTGTGGCTTTGTCCCTTTCTTGTAAGGTCCGTCAGCGGCTTGGTCAGTTCGGCGTAGTTAGGTATAAACTTCGCCGGTCAAGCCAAGAAACGACTGCACTGCTTTCTTGGTTGTAGGTCGTTTTGCGGCAAGAATCTTGTCGAGCGTTTTGAGAAGCGGTTCAACTGTAGTTTCCCCGATTCGATGTCCTAAGAATGATATGCTTCGCTCTCCTATTTCACATTTACTTGGTTTTATGGTGAGGTGAGCTTGGTTAATTCGTTCAAAAACTTGTCTGAGGGTGTCGATGTGCTCTTGCCAAGTATCGGTCGCAATGATGACATCGTCAAAATAATGGTGAACGTTGTCGACACCACCCAGTACTGATCTCATAAGGCGCGCGAATACTGCTGGCGCCGTTTTAATACCAAAAGGCATGTAGAGGAAGTGATAAAGTCCAGACATGCTGGAGAAAGCAGTTTTTTCACGACTCTTGGGATCCATCGGTACTTGCCAGTACCCTTTCGTGAAATCAAATTTGGAGAAAAACTGCTTTTATCCAACAAGTGCAAGAACTACATCGATGCGTGGTATTGGCTCGCAGTCGGGGACCAGAATCTTGTTCAATTTCCTGAAGTCTATGCACAACCGAATCGTGTTGTCCGGTTTCTTGACCACGACAATGGGAGCAAGGTACGGTGACTGAGACCGCTCAATAATACCGAGTTTCAGCACCTCTTGCACTTCTTTTTCTACGCTTTCTTGCAAGGCAAGGGGGATGGGGTACTGCGGAACATGCACAGGCTTATCGGAGGTCAGACGTAGCGAACACTCCACCAATGCAGTTTTCCCTGGTAAGTCAGAAAAAATGTCCGCATACTCTTGAAAAAGTGCTTGCACAGTGTGAACTTGTTCAGCAGTGAGGTGTGGTGATAGCTTGAGATCCGTGCTGAACTGCGTGCGATACAAGCTCAATATGGGCATTTGTTTGACCTCGTCTTGTTCTTCGGGGAGATGTTCGTGGAGCTCCGCAACAACTGACACCTGTTGTGGTTCCGTAGATTCGCGCTCTTCGTATTTTTTGAGCATTTTGATATTGTCACGTAGTGTTGTGACTAATGGAGCAGGAACTTGAAGGCAGTCTTGGGGCAACCACTTTAATTGGGCGAAAGTAGTTCTCTAAATCGGCGGCGGTAACATCGACAGGCGCAGCTGCCGATTCGACGGGTCACAAGAAACAGAATACTCGCGGCTCGGCGCCGCACGCGGTTTCGTAGTGGCACTGTTCAGCCTGACGCCCCTTATCAACACGTGAAGTCGAGGGAACAGAATTGGACGCGATAACATCATACACACATGATCATACTAGGCGCCTGCTTTGACGCATGCAAAGACGAAAGGCACAAATGATACAGCACACGCCCGTCGTGTCAAACCAAAAGACGTCACGTGGCATTGCCCCCCTTTCAACAGACATCGTCCCGATGTTTAAACCAAACTAGTATGTGACTGCAAGAAAAAAAAAGAATGCAAAAAGCAACACAATCGTAAATACGAGAAGTTGTGGATTAGTGTGTTAGTACTAGCGTGCGTGGTATGGTTTCAAACGGACGACGTGAACCACTTCAGGGCGTGGGCGACGTCGTTGGGACGAGCTAAGGTTATCGGGCACAACCTCGTAATCCACAGGACCTAAGCGTTGCACAACCTTATACGGTCCGAAGTAGCGGCGCAAGAGTTTTTCACTGAGTCCGCGCTTCCGAATAGGCGTCCACACCCAGACGCGGTCACCGGGTTGATATTGCTGGTCGCGTCGGCGAAGATTGTAGCGTCGGGCGTCGGCTTTCTGCTGTGCTTGAATACGCAGACGGGCTAATTGTCGAGCCTCTTCTGCTCGCTGCAGGTAGAGAGAGACGTCCAAGTTTTCCTCATCGGTGACGTTCGGAAGCATGGCGTCGAGCGTCGTCGTGGGTTCTCTTCCGTATAGTAGTTTGAAGGGCGTCATCTGGGTAGTTTCCTGTACTGCGGTGTTGTAGGCGAATGTCACGTAAGGTAATAAGGCGTCCCATGACTTATGCTCGATGTCTATATACATTGATAGCATGTCGGCAATAGTTTTGTTTAACCGCTCAGTAAGGCCGTTAGTCTGAGGGTGGTATGCCGTCGTCCTGCGGTGGCTTGTGTGGCTATAGTGTAGGATTGCTTGAGTCAGGTCAGCTGTGAACGCCGTGCCTCTATCAGTTATGAGCACCTCGGGCGCACCGTGTCGCAGGACGATGTTTTCGATGAAAAACTTCGCGACTTCTGGGGCACTGCCCTTAGGTAGCGCTTTTGTTTCGGCGAAACGAGTCAAATAATCGGTTGCGACGACGATCCATTTCTTTCTATCTGCGGACGTCGGGAATGGTCCCAGAAGGTCCATTCCAATTTGTTGGAAAGGCCTTGACGGTGGCTCGATCGCCTTTAGGTGTCCAGCTGGCTTTAAAGGGGGCCTCTTACGTCTTTGGCAGTCTCTACAGGTCTTCACGTATAGCGCCGTGTCGGATGTCAGATTGGGCCAGTAGTATTTCTTCTGGATTCTTGCCAGTGTGCGGCTGAATCCTAGGTGACCTGACGCTGGTTCGTCATGACAAGCATGCAGTATTTCTGGGCGAAGTTGCGGCGGCACGACAAGTAGGAAATTGGCCCTATTTGGAGAAAAGTTCTTTTTCACCAGAACGTTGTTGTGTAGGCAAAATGAAGAGTGTCCGCGGCGGTACGCTTTCGGAACGGATGTTGCCTTGCCTTCCAAGTACTGAATGAGGTCATGAATGTCGGGGTCGCATCGTTGTTGTTCGGCAAAACGACTGTCACTGATCGCTCCGAGAAAGGCGTCGTTATCTGCGTCCTGTGGGACAACGTCGATGGGAGCGCGTGAGAGACAATCGGCGTCGGAGTGCTTGCGTCCAGATTTGTGAACGATCTTCACATCGAATTCCTGAAGCCGCAAGCTCCAACGCGCTAGGCGGCCTGATGGTTCTTTCAGATTTGCAAGCCAGCAGAGCGCGTGATGATCTGTGACCACCTTGAAAGGACGTCCGTATAGGTACGGGCGGAATTTGGCGGTTGCCCAGATAATCGCAAGACACTCCTTCTCTGTTGTCGAATAATTGGACTCAGCTTTGGTGAGCGACCGGCTAGCGTAGGCGATAACGTTTTCAAGAGAACCTTTTCTTTGGACGAGTACCGCGCCGAGGCCAACGCTGCTTGCATCTGTGTGGATCTCTGTTTCAGCGTTTTCGTCGAAATGCGCGAGTACTGGTGGTGACTGAAGGCGGCGTTGAAGTTCGGCGAATGCGTCAACTTGTGGAGATCCCCACTTGAATTCAACATCTGATTTCGTTAGACGTGTCAGCGGCTCAGCAATTTTCGAGAAATTAGGTACAAATCGTCTGTAATATGCGCATAGTCCCAAAAACCTGCGGACTGCTTTCTTGTCTTTAGGCCGCGGAAATCCGGCGATGGCTGAAGTTTTCTGTGGATCAGGGCTCACACCATCCTTGCTGACGACGTGGCCGAGAAACAGCAATTCTTCGTAAGCAAACCGACACTTCTCTGGCTTCAGTGTCAATCCGGAAGATTGGATCGCCGTGAGCACGGTCCTCAGCCTGCTTAAGTGTTCTTCAAGGTTTGCTGCGAAAACCACAACGTCGTCTAAGTAGACGAGGCACGTTTGCCACTTCAGGCCAACTAAGACTGTGTCCATAACTCTCTGAAATGTGGCTGGTGCTGTGCAAAGTCCGAACGGCATTACTTTGAATTCATAGAGGCCATCTGGCGTAATGAAAGCAGTCTTCTCTCTGTCCCTTTCGTCGATTTCGACTTGCCAATAGCCGCTCTTGAGGTCCATCGACGTGAAGTATTTGGCATGGCAGAGGCGGTCAAGGGTGTCGTCGATACGTGGCAGCGGATAGACATCCTTCTTTGTAACGTCGTTCAGCCAACGGTAATCGACGCAGAATCTCAGCGTTCCGTCCTTCTTTTTGACTAGCACAACGGGCGACGCCCATGGGCTTTGCGACGGTTGAATGATGTCATCACGCAACATATCATCGACTTGCTTCTTGATAACCTCGCGCTCTCGTGACGAGACTCGATAAGGGCTTCGGCGAACAGGCTGCACATTTTCGTCTGTTAAAATGCGGTGCTTAGCTATCGTAGCTTTCCCAATTTTCGATGTCGTCGAAAAGCAGCTCATGTATTGGCGAAGAAGGCCCTTTAGCTGCTCTTGTCTCTGCATTGGCAGAGCAGGGTTTATGTTGAACATAGGCTCCACAACCGGGTCTCTGGTCACGCGTTTCGCCGACGACTCTGTCAAGCTGCAGGATTCGCTGACTTCAGCGAAATTTTCCAGGAACGCGACGGTTGTGCCTTTGTTAATGTGCCTTTTCTCTGCAGTGAAGTTAGTTATCAGTACTTCTGAGCGTCCGTTTCTGAAGTTGGCGATACCTCTCGCGACACAAATGCCACGTTCAAATAGCAAGTCCGCGTTTCCTTCGACTATGCCATTCATCTCTCCTGATGCTTCGCTACTAACGGAGACGAGCGTGCTTGAGTAGGGCATGAGACTAACATGTTCTTCGATGACGCACAATGGTGAACGACACTCAGCATCCCGGTCCTGGTTTATCGCTTGATCTGTGGACAGCGTAATAGACTGCGATTTTAGGTCGATGACAGCATCGTGTTCGTTCAGGAAATCAATGCCGAGTATCACATCTCGGGAACAGTGCTCGAGTATCACAAACGTAGTTGGGTATGTGTCGTCGCGGACTGTGATTCTAGCGGTGCACCTTCCCTTCGGTGTGACAAGGTGTCCGCCCGCCGTGCGCATCTGTGCGCCGTCCCACTCAGTCTTTACTTTCTTTAGCTCAGTTGCTAAGCGCCCGCTGATGACAGAGTAATCGGCGCCTGTGTCCACGAGAGCACGAACGTTGCGGCCATCAATGAGTACGTCGAGGTCGGTAGTTTTAGATCTTGCGTTGCAGTTGCGGTGAGGTGTTGGGTCACGGCTGCGTCGCGTCGTACCGCTTTCCATGCGTTCCGTTGCATTGCACCCGTCAAGCTCCGTTTCCTTCGGCACTTGAATTTCGCTGGGGGCCACGTCGTCGCTTATTCGTCGTGCTTGGTCTTGCAGCCTCGTCGTCTGCGGCGGAGGTTCTTCGAAAGTTTGTTCCACAGCAACCACACCTCCAGCGGCTGCCGACTTTAGTTTCCCGGACTTGCGGACCGGCCACGAGCACCCGAATACTGCGACCGACGTTCTGGTGACTGGTAGCGGGCAGGTGATGGTGAGCGAGACGAATACCTAGGTCTCCACTCAGCGGTGGTGAGGTATTCTGCAATATCCTGCGGACGTTCGCCTCGTTGTGGGCGGGGCGCGGTGGCGGGGAACCCACGCAGACCCATTTCTCTGTATCGACAACGGCGGTAGACGTGTCCCGCTTCGCCGCAGTGGTAACATAGTGGGCGACGGTCCGGTGCCCGCCATATGTCAGTCTTCCTCAGCACGCTGCGAGCAGGAAGCGGTGGGCGGCTGTCCACGTGTGGCGACGGAGGGCGACGTTGCGGCTCGTGGCTCGTGTAGGCTGGCGCGTGTAGTGCACGGTGTGCGGCTGCGGCATATGTCATGACTTCTGGTTCTTTTATCGCCTGACATGGTCCGTGAGTCCCTAGCGCGCTTTGAACTTCCTCTCTAATTACATTAGCGAGGGACGAGACATGAGGTTGCGAAGGTGGAAACATCAAGCGCATTTCTTCGCGGATGACAGATCTAATCATTTCTCTGAGGCTGTCTTCATGCGGGAAGTTAGTTGGGGCGGATGCGCTGCTCACTGACGTCGAGAAGCGATCGTAGTGCCTCGCTCGCAGTTGCAGCGATTTTTCGATGTTGGTAGCTTCTTTTAGGAAGTCTTCTACAGTAGAGGGAGTGTTCCGTAGAAGCCCAGCAAAAAGATTCTCTTTCACGCCTCTAATCAAGAAGCGCACCTTCTTGTCTTCAGGCATTGCCGGGTCAGCTTTTCGAAACAACCGGTGCATTTCCTCTACGTACATCAGCACAGATTCTCCGGGCTGTTGCGTACGCGTTTGAAGAAGCAGCTCTGCGCGTTCCTTGCCATTTTCGCTGGGAAATGACCGCAGTAGATGCTGCTTAAACAAATGCCAGGTAGACAGCGACGCTTCACGGTTTTCGAACCATACCTTGGCGGAATCTTCCAAGGAAAAGAAAACGTGCCTGAGCTTGCTGTCATCGTCCCAGTCGTTAAGAGCGGCTACCCTTTCAAACTTTTCAAGCCATTCCTGGGCGTCTTCCCACGAAGAGCCATGGAATTTCGGCGGCTCTCGTGGCTGCTGGAAGACAATTGGTGCCGTGGTTGCGTCGGTGGTGTTAGTTCCTGCCGTCTTCGTCGTCATCTTGATTGGGAGAGCGCCGAACTCCGGAGGTAAGTTCAGCAAGCGGCGGCTTGCTCGCTGCGCAATGGCGCCGTCAACTGGAAGCGTGCGATGGGGGCTGCTGCTTCTGCTTCCGGGAGGCGTCTTAGGCATGGGACACCAGCACCTCCACCAGATGTCACGTAGTGTTGTGACTAATGGAGCAGGAACTTGAAGGCAGTCTTGGGGCAACCACTTTAATTGGGCGAAAGTAGTTCTCTAAATCGGCGGCGGTAACATCGACAGGCGCAGCTGCCGATTCGACGGGTCACAAGAAACAGAATACTCGCGGCTCGGCGCCGCACGCGGTTTCGTAGTGGCACTGTTCAGCCTGACGCCCCTTATCAACACGTGAAGTCGAGGGAACAGAATTGGACGCGATAACATCATACACACATGATCATACTAGGCGCCTGCTTTGACGCATGCAAAGACGAAAGGCACAAATGATACGAGCACACGCCCGTCGTGTCAAACCAAAAGACGTCACGTGGCAATATGAAAAATCTTGTTTTTCCCAGACACATCGATGACGTAGTCAACATAATTTTTCCGTTCGATGACCTGGAACGGCCCTTTCCACTGCATTAACAGCTTGTTGGAGTCGGTCGGCAGCAGAATTAAAACCTTGTTGCCTGGGCATAGTTTTCTAGGGCGACTTTTCTTGTCATAGTAGGGTTTTTGCTTCGCACGAGTCTTCTCCAGCTGTTCATGGGCTATCTTGCAAGTCTTCTCTAGGCGATTGCGCAACTCAAAGACGTAGGTGTAAGTCGTCCGCGTTTCTGCGTCTAGCCCCTCATTTGTCAACAGTTCTCTCAGCACGGTTAGCGGTCCTCGGACGTGGCGGCCGTAAATAAGTTGAAACGGAGAGAACCCGAGGCTTGCCTGTGGGACTTCCCTATATGCAAATAGCAGTGGAGCAAGGTACCGGTCCCAAGATCGAGGTCTCTCTTGGCACATTCTCTTTATCATTGTCTTGAGAGTGCCATTAAACTTCTCCACGAGACCGTTCGCCATCGCATGATATGGGGTCGTCTTTAGCATCTTCACGGAGAGAAGCCTGCTAACCTCTTTCATTAATTCTGAGGTGAAACTTGCCCCTTGGTCGGTTACCATTTCCTTTGGCAAGCCGGTGCGGGAGAAAATCTCGACGAGTGCTTCCGCAACGTGAACTGCATCGATTGCGGGCAATGCTACAGCGTCAGGGTAACGAGTAGCAAAATCGATGAGTGTCAGAACGTATCGGTTCCCACGGTCCGATCTTGGTGAAAATGGGCCGATTAAATCAACCGCGACCCTTTCAAAAGGTGTCCGGATAAGAGGCATGTTGCCTAGTGGCGCGACTCCAACTTTTCCTTTAGGGGTAGTTCTCTGGCACTTGTCGCAAGACTTGACAAAGCGCTTGACGTCCCCATTCAAATCAGGCCAATAAAATGCTTCCATGACCCGATCAGTGGTTCTTTTGATACCTTGGTGTCCTGCCATGATACTTGCATGAGCAATATCCAGTATACCGACCCGGAACACTTTCGGAGTGACCATCTGTTTAAAGGTTCTTCCAGTGGCAAGGCGGTAGCATCGATAAAGTAATCCTTTATCTTCAATGAACTCATAACTGTGACCCTTTCCCGATTTGAACTCTTTGTTCACTTTAGCAAAGAGAGCTTTTAGTGTCGGGCCCTTCGCTGCTCATCGATGAGTTGCGCTCTGGTAACGTCAGGTAAGAAAGTTGTTGACACGTACAAAGGCTTGATCTTGTCTTGGCCTTGTTGTTTGGCTTCGGCTTTTGCGACGCTTGAAGAGACAGTGGTTGAGGTGACAGGGGACTGGGTCGGGTGTGCTTGCGCAGGTAACTCATCCACCTGGGTACAAGCCGCCTGCTTCCAGTCAGAATCCGGATCGTACGGTCCTCTGACGCCTGGAAGATTTCCCAGCACAAGGTCATATAGGGGTCGATCCATACAAGCCACTTTCAGCATCCCTGTGAAGTACGGCGTGTGGACTTGTACAACAGCTTCCGGGAGTTGGCTAGTTGATCCGTCTAGGAGAACGACGCCAATGTTCTTGCCTGTGAGGCACACATCAGGAACGAGCTCTCGTCGGACAATTGCCGTGTTGCATCCCGTATCGCGTAGTACTCGAACCTCTCTTCCTAGCAGTAGACCTCCGACCACTGGCATCCCGTCGACCAGGAAACGTACTGCACCCTGCAAGTTGTCGTCGTCGTGGTGACTTGCGCAAGGAATCTTCCCTCCTGGACGCTTGGATGCTTTTCTAGCTGCAGTCCGGCCAGATTCGGATTCAGTAAATGCGCACGACGAACTCGGTTTGTGGTCCCCATGCTGGTTTCGGCAGGTTTCTGTTACGTGTCCCGTTTTTCCGCACAACTTGCACTTTAGCATCTGCTGAGGTGGATTGCGGCAGTCAGGCGCTAAATGTCCGAAACGATTGCAAAGGATACACTTGAGTTGCGGTTTACGCGACGCTTCGGTAGGCTTTCCACCGGACTCTTTCGCGGGGTCAGGACCTTTTCCTAGATTAGTCAAATTCTGCGCCTCCAGGAAGCGATCCGTCAAATGAGCGAGCTCATCTAGTGACTTGCACTCTCGCTCTTTCAAGAAAACAACCAGGTTTGGATGGCAACAACGCAAGAATTGCTCAGAGATTACGTGATCCCTTAGATCTTCGTAGGTTTTCGATACGTTTGCCATGTCTATCCAATGGTCAAAATAGCTGGCAATTCTTGCTGCTAACTGTCTGCCAGTTTCACCATCTGCTGCTCGTGCTTTCCTAAACTTCTCTTGGTAGCCTTGAGCCGTGAACTGAAATCTCTGCAGTAGAGCTTTCTTTACTTTCTGGTAGTCAAGGGAATCGGCGGCAGTCATTCGGCCTATCACGGTTAACGCGTCACCCGTTAGGCACATGCTTACAGCGAGAACCCATTTTTCTTGCGGCCAATCCTGTCCTGTGGCTACGCGCTCGAATCGCTGCAGATGCGCGTGCAAATCATCGCGTTTCTCGTCAAATAAAGGCAGTAACTTCTGTGGATTGAGAGGCGAGGAGGTGCTGGGCGCAGTCAAAGCGTCATTCGCTGCTACGGGCATATTATGAGCTCCTTCCTGAAGCTTTAGCTTTAGCTGCAGAATTTCACGCTGCCTCTCGTCAGCTTCTTTGGCTGCCTCTCGTTCTGCCGCTCTCTCATCCCTTAGCTTAGCTTGTTGGGCCTCAATCCACTTGTTAAGCTTTGCACCCGGGAACCCTAGTTGGAGCCCTATAGCGGCAAGTTTTTCCAAGTCCATGGTGCAGTTTGAACGTGTGTCTGTCTCGAGCGAAACTGTCTTCTTTCACTGGTTTAACGAGCGGATCCTGGCAGGCTCGCCAGTTTGTGATGTTATTTGGGCAGGGCCGCTCCAGAAAGAATCAGACAGCACGCCAGTGCATAACACACGTCCCACTTATATTGCACCCTTCACGCATGGACAAAAAACATACATTAAGACATTGCTAACAAAAAGCACGCGGACTAAACTAAATGAATAAATAGAACGTCCGGCCTACAGTTCAGGTCATCGGGCTGGTCGCCTGGGCCGTCGTTGCTTCCCCATCGGCACCTTTCAGTGACGAAGACGACGTGGTTGCGGCGCCGTCACCTGCCGTGACGAAGTCGGAAGACGCAGGGTCGCCGCGTCGAATTCCAGTGGTTCTGCGACGAACTGGAGCCGACGACACACGTGTTCCGGCGGCAGGGAGTTGTGGCCTTGAGCACGAACAGTACGCCTGGGAAGCCCACGCCAGCCCTCCTGGAACAGCGGGACAACGGCAGGTTCAGGGACCCGGCGTCAGCTCTCCAAGACCAGCGGGGCACGTGCAGGATCAGGCACCCGGCGTCAGCTCTCCTAGACCGGTCGTCTAGCGGAGGCCGAGCTCTGGTGGGAGTGTCGCGACGTGACCTGGGTCGTACCTATGGGCCAGACGCCCAACGAGGTAGTCCTGCCTCGAACGACGCACCTCGCGCACTGCCAAGGCACGGGCCACGCACCCTCGAGGCCGCGCCTCACGAGCTGCCGTTGTCTTCCTCGTCGGCACCGCACGGCACATACACATCACATCCACTTCGCCACCGCACGGCACACTGTTGTCGTTTTTAGTTTCGGTTTCGCGTCCGCACAGCACATATTATGACAGTCACGTTACGCTCTCCGATGCGTATCGTACGACTGCAAACGTCCCACCACCATCAGGGGCACCTGTATCGATGTTGCCTTCTCAAACATTCCATTGCGTCCCATCATCGATGATCCCTTGGCAGCATGCTTCACTGATCATAAAGCCATCATCTTTAAAGGGGAACGAGTTCCCAAGCTCCTCGAGGGACGCCCTTGTACTCTGTAAAAGAACATCTCTTGTGTATTATAATGTTTATAGTTCATTCAAATGAATATATACTTACAAAATGTATATAGTGCATCCAACCGTAAATTGATAGATATTGTGTATGTAATGCGTATATAACAACGTTGTCACGTCTATATATGATGGTAGTGGAATGTGTTTGAACTTGGTAAACAACATGTCTTGTGTACATATAATGTTTATAGTTCATCCAAATGTATATATACTTCATCAAAATGTATATACTGCATCCAACCGTACATTAATAAACATTGTGTATGTAATGCATATGTAACAACGTTGTCACGTCTATATATGCTGGTAGAGGAATGTGTACGAGTATTTGCGGGTTACCCGATCTCCTCCGAGGAAGCTGCTCTAACATCATTCACTTCGTGGATAAGGCGGTGAATTTTTTACAAAAACACCCTTGTCTTACCTCTATTGGCACTCTCTGGGACCGAAGGAACCTGTCACAATGAAAACCTTTCTGAATAGGTAAACACCTCGCGCTCCGGATAACACGATTTCCAGCTGTGATGAAGAGGTGTTTTCAATTGCTGATTGCTACAGAAAATCACACGCTACTTTTGTGTCAATATTCCTTCAGAAAACTTCTTCGAGCAATTCTTGGTGAAGATAACATATCCTCGGCCATTATGGGCACACTACAACATTTAGGCCAGATCGTTTTCTTTGCATTGATTGTCCAGTGTTATTGGTGGGCCCAAAGCAAGATTAAAGTTGCAACAATTTGGTGATTTACATTTTTGGTTGATTAATTTGTTATTGTAGTTCATTACATGGTTAGTTTACTTCTTAATTGTTGAATTCATGCCAAGTCTTCTAGTCAGTCACTCGCAAAGGACTGGGAATAAGAGTAGGTGCTAACCTTGCATTCAAGCAGTAATTGCTTTTGTGTACAGCATGTGGTAGACAATTCGAGTGGGCCTTTACTTGCTCTTAAATTCTATTCATATGCATTCAAAGGTACTTAATGTGCTGTCACTGATATGTTGTACATCTGTGTGGTCACTTCACAATCCTGTACATAAAAATTATTCAGAGTCCCCCGCCACGGTTTCAGCACATAAAATTCCATTACTGTGTTTGCGTGTTCCAACTTCTGGTATCTTTGTGACTCAGTCAATAACCACACATCCATGTTCACGTTCACACTCCAATGTTTTCTTGGGTGGCTTTTCAATAAATAGATACAGAACGATTGTGTCCATTTTCGTTGGCTGTCACTGTGCACCTTGCAAGCTTTTTTTTTAAACAAATCGCCCTTCAAAAAAGTGCAGCTATTCTATGTCTTTTCAGTTCGCCGAGCCGTCGAAGTGCACCCTCTGAATCTGCTAGTACTGCGTCTCCTGCTTCTTCAACATCTTTTTTGACACTGTGGCGCAGAGCATTGTCCTCTTGTCGTTCTGCTTCAGACAGAACATCATCTACATTCGTGTCCCCGTCATCGAAGTATAGTTGTGCAAGTCACAACGGCTCATAATAAATTTAGTTATTTAATCTACACTTTCAAATTTCACATATCCAAGATTGCGAAATCTTTGCTTCAGGAGGCCAAATGCATTCTCAATAATGACTCTTGTCGCTGAGTGACTCTTGTTGTAGAGCGCTTGAGATAGTGTCATATTGCCATAATCCTTGAATGGTGTGAGCACGTGCTCTCTATTTGCGTATACACCATCTCCGAGCAGATGGTACTTGTTTATTTCACGTACGAGTGATAGCTCTTCATCAGCGGTTGACAGGCTGAGGACACGAGAGTCGTGAATTTTGCCGGGTGTCCCTCTGAACACGTCTTCGAACCTCCCTCTTTGATCACATATTCCTTGCATTGTAAGGGACCCCACTTGGTCAAGCCTTTTCGTGTATGTGGATCTGATCTTCATATTAGGGCATGTCATAGGGATGTATGTGCCATCAATGCAGCCAATGACACCTGGGAATCAAGCTACCTGCAAAAATTTTAAATGCACTGTAAATTAGTGGCAATACAGATTGTTGGCGGGCCA
Organism: Rhipicephalus sanguineus; assembly: GCF_013339695.2. Classification (NCBI taxonomy): domain Eukaryota; kingdom Metazoa; phylum Arthropoda; class Arachnida; order Ixodida; family Ixodidae; genus Rhipicephalus; species Rhipicephalus sanguineus. Next base: position 39,714,043 of record NC_051178.1, read on the forward strand.
GTTGGTACGTACTGAGCGAGAAACAGCGCGCCTAGACTGAACAAAAAGAAACCCGGTGTCTGTGTGCTTCGTTTAACTTTTTGTCCCGTCTAGGCGCGCTGTTTCTCGCTTAGTGGCAATACTATGCTGATGCCTGGTGTTGACGTGCCAACATACGTGGCCTGACTAGCTTAATTGCAAAGAACCACATACCTTTTCAAATTCTCTCGCGGTAGCCTCCTTGTCCTTGGGAAACTGTATGTCGCAAAGAAAGTCCAGTACTTGGTCTATTACCAGCAGCTATGCCGAGTCTGCCATGTCAAATTTCCAACTTCCCTTATTGATGTTTAGTTTCCAGCATACATGGTGACAAGGGAAATGCAACCGTATATTCAAACATATAAATGCCTTCTACCAATAAATCCCGGTATACTCAAGCATACCACTTTCCTCAGTTTTCCATCCTGTGGTGTCATTTTGCACTAAAAAGAACTACGGATGCAGCTTAAGAATTTGTACGCACACTCAAATGGACACCATTTATAAATGACAAGTTCAATGACCAGAATAACAGTACGACATGTACTACAACGTGTACGTAACACCAGTACTTGTTAAAAAAATAGTAATGAATTATTATTAAATGCGAAAGCACACGCGTAGGAAAGCTGAATATTCATCTGGCCAACACCAAAAAAAAGTGACACCGACAGGCATTGTAGCTATTTAAAGAAAACGAAATCAACGACCTAAACATACCAGAATAATGACAAGACAAACACATCCACACAGCTACAAGATAACTAATTACTGTTTACCTCATAAGATTGTGGCACATTGGGATTACTGGCACATAATACTACTACACCCTAAGCTTGTTTTAACACTTCATTTGGTTATCTGTCTTTGTTTTATGTCATCCCCTTATTGAATGTACCAGATTTCGAATTCTTCATACCAAATGAAGGACAAGATGTGCTCTTCCGGTGTTTATGCTGGTAGCCACCGTGCCTACACTGGGACGGACAGAACGGCGAGTTTGTAAAGCGCTCAATGATCGTGTAGCAGGTCTCCCGTGGCATTCGGTAATTCCTGCGGAACTAAAGTGGAAAGAAACAGGACATTTTGTGGTATTTATTTCATTTCGTTGCTTACCTCCTTCTCAGTATATGTCTGTACTGCGCTTCCAATATAATTAATGACTTTAGGTATTCTTTTCGGGGGCCGAACAGTTCAACAAACTTGTCTTCGCAAACGCTACGGATGCCCTTGGAGCCGCTGCTGCTGCTGCTGCTGCTGCTGCTGCTGCTGCTACCGTCGTCGTCGGCTTCCATGACAGAAAGAAGCACCGATGGCATGGCTAAAGCCTTGGCGTACCGTTTATTCGGCATGCTTCGTGTAGCGTGCGTCCTTGAGGTTGCGAATCAGCGTACTGCAGAACACGGACGGCACTCGCACAAAACTTCTGCTACAAACGTCGCAGCGGATGACGCACTGACGGAAATCGTTAAACTCACGTGACCGGAGCTGTGCCAGATCTTGGTCGGGCTCCGACTTCAAAGTGAGAGTTCCTCAGAGCGCTCTGAGATGGAGCGTGGTGTTCTGAAAGAACCAGCCGAACGTATTCACAGCGCTCGATTTCGACCAGCCGAACGTGACGCTCGTCGCGAGAGCACTCGAAAACGACCAGTCGAATGTACCATTAGAAAACGACACACTCACAGGACAAACGCGTACTTTTTATCAGGTGGTGACACACCCAGCTGTGTGAAATCTGTCCAGCCACTCCCAGTCCTTGACGTCGTGTTAAAACGCCGGGAACTAAATCAATTGGGGGAAAAAAGCATTTTCCAGTACCATTCCGACAGTAAATCCCAATCCATCTAGTAATGTTTTTTAGGTAATATTCTGTTTTTTTTAAATATGAATGTCTTTGAGGATTTCTTAAAGGGGAACTCCGGAGATTTTTCGATATTCACAGATTTGAATTAAACTTCAAACACATGTTCTCTTCGGTACCCTGACGACATGTGCCAAAATATACGACCGTGGGTCGGTCAGTTTTTAGAAAACGAATTTTAAAATTGGCAGCCAATTCCGGAATCACGCCTGTTAACGCGGGCCACCCTGTGTGTGTGTGACGTAGCGTGGCTACTCTTTTCGAACCCCGCCTCGCCCAACAGACGGTTGCAGCGCACGCTTTCTTTTACGAGGCGGCGACCATGCAAGTAAAGTTGTTCGGTTTTGTTAGCTGCTAGCGTCTTAGTCGCCGTTGAGATTGGGTCTTACAGTAAGCACGCACAATACTGAGCAACGAGGAGATCGATGCGGGGCACGTCAGCTATTTCACGCGCCGGCAGGTCGATATCAAAAAGCGATGGTTCCGCGCTCATATAGTAGCCGCAATCATCGCTGAACTCTTCACTGGTAAGTTCAGACGGACTGGCACTGCTTGATTGCCTGTGGATGACATCGCCAGCTTGGTTTTCGCGCGATAGATGAAGCACGTGTGCTATGTTTACACCTTGGTCAGCCGTGGCGGCGTGTAGCGCCCTTCTTGACGTCATCGCATAGCCAGCACAGAGCCACTCAGCTCCCTGTTTCGGATTCGACTCCTTGTTTATTGCTTATTTAAAATTATTGACGAGTCTTTCAGCAAAATGAACCACCCTTGCTGTTACAGGGCTGTTTATACCATTTGAAAACGGCATTATCTCAATATGATCGAAAATGCACCGGAGTTCCCCTTTAAAGGGGTCATGAACCACTTTTCCAAGTAATGATCTAATGGCCTCAGTATCGGAGTGTACTGCCTCCCGAATCGATTGCCGCAAAAATTTCTCGAATCCGTCAAGAATCAGCGGAGTTTCGGGGGTTTGGCGCACGCTCCCAGCGCTTTCTCACTTTTCTCGTGCCGACGAGCGCACTGGAAGCTAGACAGGGAGGGATGGCATGGGGGAAAGAAGTTACGCCAGCGCGCGTCATGAAACGCGATCGCTCTCCCGCTGTGATTCGCTTGCGCGAGTGCGGCGCCGGCAAGTGGCGGCACCCCGCGGCAAGAAGCGCATCTGATCCGAACGCCGCTCTCGATTTACGTCGGCTATCGGCCAATAAGCATGCTATGTCTCTTGCGACGTACAGCGGACAGATGCCCCGCCCACCGACGAGAGTGAGAACCGGCCTCTGTTTGAAAAGAGGGTGCCTGGGGAAACGGCAACTTCGCGCTCCGCTTGTGGCCATTACGCGGCGCGCACGACTGTAATATTTGGCAGAGCAGTTCATAGCCGTGTCAGCTTTCCGCAGGATGTGTTTTTTCAATCAGCCCAAGGGGTGCTTCATGACCCCTTTAAGAAGCTTGATAGTTTTCATGACATATACACAGGCGATCTGTATCACGCACTCTCAAAAGAGATCGCTGCTGTCCTAGATCCGTTAAATAAAAGGACATATTTCAGGCCCATAGGCGTGCGCAGGGTTCCCCTTAAGGGGGGGGGGGGCGAAGGTTCATCGCAGCGCGCCCCCCTTGCTAGGAAGTCGAGCTGCTCTGACGTGGATGACATGGAATCCGACGGTGAATATGGCGAGGCCACAAACCGCTTGCTGAAGAGGAAGGTACGCAAGTCTTCAAGTGTGAGTGATCTCAACTATAATACGCCGTCCTCACAGCAGACTCAGCAGACGTACACAATCGCCTACATCACCGTCACTGCTACAGGCAACTTGTATTCCCTGAATAGACAAGCGCTCATTGCCTATCTTGGCCGATTAGCTCCAGGACAAATAAGAGATGCCCGTATTAATCCCAGAAGGAGTATACTCGCTGTTGATGTGGCTACACCAACGACCCTCAACGCACTGAGTGCTGTGACTCAGCTCGGCAGCACACCTGTGCGCTCCTTCATAGTACATGGAGGCTGCAACATTGATGGCGTGATTTCCGATGTGGATACAGATATTGATGATAGCGATCTACCAACGTTGATCTCCTCAACTGCCTATATCACAGACATACACCATTGTGGACGGTCGAGATGTGTGAAGATAGTTTTTGATAGAAACAACTTGCCATTGCATGTGAAAGTGGGCTACGTGAGGTATCCTGTCCGCCCATATGTTACTAGGCAGTTACAGTGCCTCAAGTGTCAGAAACTTGGACACGTGAACGCTGTGTGCGTGAACAGGTTGACATGCCCCCGCTGCAGTGTAGATCATGATGAGTCGATATGCGAAGGGTCTAACCTGAAGTGCTCCAAGTGCGATGGCCCGCATGAGTCAAGGTCGAAGGAATGTCCGAAAATAAAGACTGAAATGACCGTACTTAAGAAGATGGTGCAAGATCACTTTATGCATAGAGAAGCATCTCCTACGGTGCACCGTCGCCAGAGGCGCTCTCGTATTCGCAGAAGGAGATCAACATCGGTAACTGTACGGGAGCCTGTGGTCCCTGTGTTGTAACTTTGCCTTTTCCCGCTCTCCCTCTTCTTCCTCGCTCCGGGTGGTCGCAACACCAAAGCAGTGCCGCAGATAACGAAAGTGACATTGGCAGATTGATGACACTGAGGGGCGGCGACTCGCGGGAGAGGAGAGGGAGAGGGGGCTCCCCTTTTGGGGCGCGACTCGTGAGAGTGGGGATGTACGAACCAGTTGCAAAGAGAGGACCAAACCGACAGGCTGGGTTTTTCACTTTAACGGTGCCCAGCCTTTTTGTATTCCTCGGCGAAGCAGTTTTTAGAGTGCGTTTTGCCTTGTTACTGTGTATATTAAAGACAGTTTACAATCAACGAAGACGTACAACGACTGTTTTTATGCGACATAAGTGTTGGTGCCGAAACCCGGGAATGGACTAAACATCTATCGACCAGCATCGACTGTTCCTGGCAACGATTCTTCAGACAACGATTCCTCGGACTATGGAGATCCTAAAGAAAAAGAGGAAAGTGATCAGGTCGCAAGTGACGCGCTTCACCAACGACGCAGACAAGATCCTGAGCAGCACTTCTGCCATCGACCTCGAAGAGGTGAGTGTTCTCATAGAACGTCTGCGGTTAGCCGAGCGGCAACTCAAGGACGCAGACAATGCCATAGAGCCTCACCTCAGAGAGGAAGACGCAGAAGCCGAATTCGAGACTGTTCTCGAATACAGTGATAAGGTAGCGGCGTACGTCGGGCGACTTGAATATCGACGGAAATGTGCCCAAAAGGAACCGACGACTCAGGAGACCTCAGCCGTTCGAAATCAAAGAACGAAGCTTCCCAAGTTGGAATTATTGAAGTTCGACGGCAGGAGGAGGAACTGGCAACCCTTTTGGGAGCAATATGATATTGCCATTAACAAGAACCCCGAACTCAGCAACACCGACAGATTCAATTACTTGAAATCGCTGCTCACTGGGGAAGCTGCCGCAGCGATTGCCGGTCTTCAGGCAACTTCGCAGTGCTACGCAGATGCCATCGACATCCTTCAGAAGCGCTTCGGGGACTCCTCCGCCTTAGTGCAAGATCACATGCAAGGCCTGATCGACATACGTCCGGTGAATTCCGCAAGAAATGTGCGCGATTTGCGGCGTATGCTTGATTCCATCCAAGTGCACATTCGTGGTTTAAAGGCCTTGCGTGTTGGTGAGGAGTCGTACGAGGCCATGCTGTACCCGGTGCTCCTGCGAGCACTGCCAAGGGAGTTGGTGCTCAACTACCATCGAGCACGGACGGAGGAGGGAGAGAAAGATGGAGCTGCGACATCTGACGATGGCGCTGCCTCAGCTACGTCGTCGCCTTCGGGATCATCGCATCAACCGACGCTCCGTCATCTGCTCCGTTTCTTCGAGCTGGAGCTACAGAGCCGAGAACGCACCCAGGAGGACCGGCCGGAAGAAGCAAGCGGTAAGCCACCTCTAAAATCATACACGAAGACCCGGCAACGGGATGACGCCCGCACTTCGTCGGCGGCCGCATTGCATGGTCTGACATCGAGCATGGAATGCAAGCTGTGCAATTCACGAACGCACGATAGCCAAGAGTGTAACGCCACTTTAGACTTGAAGGAGAAGAAGGCTATCCTCACGGCGAAGGGCAGATGTTTTCGTTGCACGAAGCATGGACATCTTTCAAAGAAGTGCAAAGTAAAAGTAAGATGTAAGAACTGCCAACGAAGGCATGCAACAACCATGTGTGACCCTGCATTTAACGATGTCACGCAGACAAGGCATTCGGAACAAACGAGCGCAGGGAACATCACATTGCATGCCTCGGAAGCTGAAGGGGTTCCATCAAACCGAACCGTCTTGATGCCCACCGTAACGGCCGTGATCAAGGGAATGAAGAAACGCGGCTCGAGGGTACTATTTGACAGCGGTAGCCAGCGGACATTTATTACCGAAGCATGCTCCAGAACACTCGGATGCAAACTGCTGGGTACCGAAATACTCTCTGTCGGCGTTCTAGGCGGAACCCACAGCCAACGCACTTTCCGCAGAGTTGAAGTGTGCCTGGTCAGTGCTGATGACGGTAGAGTGCTCAAGATCGAAGCACTCGAAACGCCTTCAATATGCCAGCGGTTAATTCCTTGCCCCACCGACGAAGTGAAGACAATTCTGCTCGAGCTCTCACTGCCAGTGGGTGACCTTTCCCAACAGAGTGTAAATCCTACCATCGATGTGTTGATTGGCTCCGACCATTTCTGGGACTTCCTCACTGGGAAGGTGAAAAGGCTCACCAGCACTTTGACAGCGTTCGAGACAGTCTTCGGATGGGCAGTACAAGGGAAAATATCGACTGCCTGCAACGGAATTAACTGCTCTCAGGCGATCGTATTGAGGACGACTGTTACAGATCAAGAAACAGCGCCGATCTTGAAGGCATTTTGGGAACTAGAGAGTATTGGAGTGTCCGACCTTCCAGAAACAGCAGCGGATGAGCGCCTAATGAAAGAATTTTCGGGCAATATAAAAGAAGTGAACGGACGCTACGAAATCCGACTACCATGGAAAAACGAGGTTGAACTTGCAGACAACCGCGCTGTAGCAGGAAGTCGCTTCCGTCAATTGACAAAACGGCTGGTAAAGGCACCTAGCTTACTGCAAGAATACGACAATGAAGTGAGACGGTTACTGGCTGAAGGCGTAGCCGAAAGTGTGCGCGACGAAACCCATAACGACGGCCAGCGCATTTATTACATGCCACATCAGCCAGTACTCCGCGAAAGCAGTACGACTACGAAGCTGCGGATCGTTTTTGACGCGTCTTCGCACAGCGTGGGAGCGAAATCTCTCAACGAAAATCTGGAAAGCGGGCCTAACCTAAATCCTGACCTCCTACGAGTGCTGCTGAACTTTCGACGCCACAGAGTTGCACTAGTTAGTGACGTGCAAAAGGCATTTCTGCAAATTGCAGTCAATTCCAGTGACCGAGATGCATTAAGGTTTCTGTGGTTCAGCGAAAAACCTGACATTAGCAGGCCACTTCCCGAAGTAGAAGTTTTTAGGATGGCAAGAGTCCCATTCGGGACAACATCGAGCCCTTTCCTTTTAGCCGCAACGCTTCAACATCATTTCGCAACGATGAAACATGATCTTCCCGAAACAGTGGCCATTCTGCAGCAGTCTATTTACGTGGACGACCTGCTGTGTGGAGCAGAAAATGAAGAGGAAGCCACGAAGATCTACGAAGAGGCTAATTTCATCTTTGAAAAGGCGTCCATGCGCCTCCACAAGTGGGCGTCCAATAGCGACCAGCTGAGGACAATATTCGCTTATGAGGACACCACCGCCGAACGACCGTTGGGGCAAACGACAAACCCACTGAAGGTGCTTGGTCTCGCGTGGGAGCCGATTGGAGATTATTTAACTCTTCTCCCAGACTCTGTGATCGAATTCTCGAAGGTGCAAGCAAACACGAAACGCTTTGTACTGCAAACTACGGCACGCCTTTATGACCCTCTGGGATCTCTTTCTCCATATACGGTGAGAGCAAAGGCTCTCTTTCAAGAAATCTGGAAAGAAAACTTGTCAGGGGATCAACCACTGCCACAACACCCTTTCAACGACTGGACGAACGGGTGCGAAGAGCTCATGTGTGTCCGTCAGATCAAGATACCTCGAACATATGACGCTAACATCGATGGGAAGCCGGCGCGTCGTACTCTGCATATTTTTGCAGACGCTAGCCCAAAGGCCTATGGCGCTGCCGTCTATCTCTGCACCGAGGATGACACAGGAGCACGCAGCTGTACACTTGTATTAGCGAAATGTCGAGTCGCTCCGCTCAAACAGATAACCCTGGCAAGACTGGAGCTCATGGCATCATTGGTTGCATCACGACTCTACCAGTTTGTGAGAACGAATCTCGACTTCCCAGTTGACGATTTCTACCTGTGGACAGATTCCACGATCGCTCTAAACTGGATCCGGGGTGAAGCGTCACGGTGGAAAGAATTTGTCCGAAATCGGGTTTTGGAAATTCAACAAAACACTGAGATTTCCGCCTGGCGACATTGCCCCGGAAAGGAGAACCCAGCAGATCTCTTGACTAGGGGACTTTCAGGCCAAAGTCTGACGTCCAACACACTGTGGTGGAATGGACCGTCGTGGCTGCCACAGGCAGCAGAAACGTGGCCGATCGAACCGCAAGCTACTCACTTCACACCGGAAGAATCTGAACAACGAAAACAGGTTGAAGTGCTTGCTACGAGCATCAACAAGGACGATTTGCTAGATCTTACAAGATTTAGTTCTGCTACAAAGGTGGAGCGAGTGACGAGCTGGATTTTCCGATTCATAAGGAACATTAAAACGAAGGAAAGGACCTCGGGGCCACTGACAGCAGCAGAGATTGGTCGTGCCCACGTCTACTGGTTAAAAAGGGCGCAAAGCTCGGCATTTTCTTCTGAACTTGATTGCTGCGCAAGTGGACGAACATTACCTCGAAACTCCCCTTTGAAGGACTTCAAGCTCTGGACCGACGACAGAGGTCTTTTGAGGATACGCGGGCGGCTCTGTTCGTCGAACATGGCAGAAGACGAAAGACACCCAGTCCTGCTCCCAAAACGACATCACTACACGCAACTGATAGTGCAACGGGCCCACAGACAGCTTCTTCACTCAGGCGCCAGAGACACTCTCGTGCAACTGCGCGAAAAGTACTGGATTGTGCGCGGACGCCAGTTAGTGAGAAGTGTTGTGCGGTCATGTGTTGTGTGCAAACGTTTCAGTGCGACGAGCATGGATGCAGTGACAGGACTTCTTCCACCTGACCGAACAACTAAGGCAGAGCCCTTCGAAGTGACCGGTGTTGACTTTGCCGGCCCCCTCTATGTCAAGGAGAGGGCAGTGCAAGTGAAAGCGTACATTGTACTTTTCACGTGCGCGGTGACCAGAGCCGTTCATCTTGAACTCGTGTTGGACATGACAACTGAGAGTTTCTTGAGTGCTTTCCGTCGATTTGTGGCGCGTAGAGGGCTGTGCAAAATAGTTTACTCCGATAACGCCCTAGCTTTCAAACGCGCGTCGAAAGAACTCGCTGTTCTTTGGAAGACCCTGCGGCACCCTGACACATTGGCTTATTTCGCCCATTGTAACATAGAGTGGAAATTCATTGTCGAGCACGCTCCATGGTGGGGAGGCTTCTACGAGCGACTGGTTCGGAGTGTAAAAACGGCGCTCAAGAAAGTAATTGGACGCCGATGTCTCGGCTTCATTGAGCTGTCGACCGTCCTAACAGAAGTGGAAGCGGTCATAAATTCTAGGCCCCTCACCCACGTGCACGACGACCCCAACGACGGGCCCCCCCTTACACCGGCCAGCTTCCTGACCGGGAAGCGTCTAACTGCTTTGCCAGCGGCTGGTGACCGAGCGCTCGAACCAGACGCCAATTCTTTGCGAGCGCTATGGAAAAACAGAAAGCGGATGCTCAACGCATTCTGGCAGGTCTGGCACAGCGAATATCTGAAACAGCTGCGCTCGGCGTATGCAACGAAGCAGGCAAAGGGGAAAGAGCCGAGGGTCGGAGACGTGGTGCTCGTACAAGAGAATCTCCCGCGCTTACTGTGGAGAGCCGGTGTCATTGTTTCTCTGTTTCCCGGCCGAGACGGGGCAATACGATCTTGTGAAGTCAGGACGCCGCAGGGCAAGCATGTAAGGCGCCCCGTACAGCGACTGTACCCGCTGGAAATGGCGGAACTGTAGAATGAGCAAGCCCATTCGGCGGGGCAGTGTTGTAACTTTGCCTTTTCCCGCTCTCCCTCTTCTTCCTCGCTCCGGGTGGTCGCAACACCAAAGCAGTGCCGCAGATAACGAAAGTGACATTGGCAGATTGATGACACTGAGGGGCGGCGACTCGCGGGAGAGGAGAGGGAGAGGGGGCTCCCCTTTTGGGGCGCGACTCGTGAGAGTGGGGATGTACGAACCAGTTGCAAAGAGAGGACCAAACCGACAGGCTGGGTTTTTCACTTTAACGGTGCCCAGCCTTTTTGTATTCCTCGGCGAAGCAGTTTTTAGAGTGCGTTTTGCCTTGTTACTGTGTATATTAAAGACAGTTTACAATCAACGAAGACGTACAACGACTGTTTTTATGCGACACCCTGAAGACTCAGCGCGTGATCCTGTTATATCTGAAGCAATGTCTCTACCTTTAGCCACATCTTGTTTGAAGAGCACCAAGGACCTTACCACATGGCTTTCCCTGCCATCTCGGAGTTCTGAAGTGCAAGCGCCAGAAAGCCAGCATGAACGCGAGACTTCTTCATCGAATGGGCAATCAAGGCAATGCTTGCGCAGTTGATCCGTGCCTTTCGAATGCTACTTGGTGTCAAGACGCCCGTTGCCAAAGCTGCAGTACAAATTCTAGGCGGACTAGAACCGGTGCTTGGTGCTAAATAAAAGCCAGCAAAATCATGGTGTCAGCAGCCTCACCAACATCACTGACTGAAAGGATTAGCCATTCTGTTATATTTCAGTGGAACGCACGAGGTCACCTCGCAGGTTTTAAAGAGAGAATGTTGAAATACCGATTTCCTGTTGCTGTGATATGCGAGCCGAATATGAATTCACCATTCAGACTATCTGGATATGAACAATTCACGTGTTAGAGGAGTGGAAGCGCTAGCAAAGTTTTACTACTTGTACGCTGTGACCTCACGTATTCCCATAACCAAATTCCTGTGCATAGCAGTAATGAGTACGTTTCCATCACTCTGAAACTAAAACAACGTACGATATCAGTCATTGGTGGTTACATTTCTCCGAGAGGAAGATTTGACGCTGGGTACCTGAAACTTGTCGTCGACTCGCGCCGAAGACCTCACGTGATCGTAGGCGACCATCTTTGGGGCAGCACTGTCATAAGTACTCGGGGGAGACCACTTCTAGATTTAAAGTAACAGTGGCCTTCATATTCTTAACTACGGCTCACCGACACATTTCCGTGGCACATCGTACAGCAACTGTCTCGGTTTAGCTATCGCATCTCGGTGCCTTTCTTTATCTGATGCCTGGTGCGCAGACATTGAAACATATGGCAGTGATCACCTACCTAGTTACGTACAACTACGATGGTATACCGGCGTTGCAAGCATTCGTAGGCGATACACAGATTGGGAGGCTTTCAAGATGAGGTCAAAAAGTCGTGTGGTGCCATAGTTTCTCCGATAGAGATTGAAGAAATTGCCACTTCAATGCAGACAACAAATGTCGTCACAGCATCTAATTCGAGGAAGACTGTTGATGCAGTATCCTCCCGCAATGTGCAAAAGAAAATTCAGAGGTACTTAGAAAGGCTTGGCCGACAAAACTGTAAGACGTTTTGCACCACCCTGGAACCACGAAAACACTTGTCTAAGATATGGCACGTTGTACGAGCTCGACCATGTTCTCCTGAGCAACTACGTCCCTTCCGCGCATTGGCCATCATCAGGTCATGCAGCGAAATGCAGATCGCGGAAGAATTCTGCCTACACATCTCTGGCTGTGCAGCAACGGTCGTTTCGCTGCTTCGATGCGCACCCCTTACAGCAGACGCCCTTTCACGCTGCAGGAGCTGCGTGTGGCGAGTTCTATTTCACAACGCTCCAGAGCGCCTGGGCCTCATGACATCACCTATTCTACCCTGCGCCACCTTGGCCCTCGAGCGACTGAAGAACTTCTATCCTTGTGCAACTTTTCTTGGACAGCTCGAACTGTGCCGGCACATTGGAAAACAAGATCGTTGCATTGCTGAAACTAAGCAAGTCTCCCCGTAATATGCTTTCCTACGGACTTGTGGCACTTGCAATTTGTGTAGGTGTTATGTCCAGTGTTGCCGTCGGCCCATAGACGTACGCAGGGGTCGCGGTAGTCCAAAAAGCGCAGACAGCCTCGAACAGTTAAAAACAAGTTTATCCCTATTCGGATCGAGGCGGCAGCCGAAGTGCCGGGGGAAACGATCCGTGGCTTGTTTGCGCCGAGCGGGGGAAGGGGAGGAGTCAACATATTGAAGTCGCTTCTGCAACCGGTCTTCCGCAGGTTTGGAGGCTCGCTCGGGAGGCAGGGAGTGCATGGGACACAACAGTAGGAAAACTCATGGAACGAATGGTTCTGCTGCGCTTAGAATGGTTTTTGGAGAAGGAGAAGATATATGCAGACGCGTTGACTGGCTTCCGGAAGGGAAGATCGTGAATGGACAGTGTGATCGATTTAGTAACGACCGTTGAACATCAGAAACGGCGCCACCGATTGACGGCTGCAGTATTCCTTGACATCAAAGGTGCATTCGACAATGTTTTGCGTGACGCGATTCTGAATGCTCTTGAAGATTATGGTATTGGCGGCCGTATGCATCAGTGCATAGCGAGCTATCTTCATGAAAGAGCAATATTCGTGACAACTGTAGACGGTGATACAAACAACCATCTCTTCTATCGTGGCGTGCCTCAAGGTGGAGTACTGAGCCCAACATTATTTATTATTGTACTTGTTGGCCTCGTTAAAAAGCTAGGAGGCAAAATCTCGGTTTCTGTGTACGCAGATGACATCTGCATTTGGACCACGAGTCTAACGAGTTTACAAGTACAAACGAAGCTACATCGTGCGGCATCGATACAGTCCACAGATCCCAATAGCCGCGGACTGCAACTCTGACAACAAAAAGTGCAACCCTGGCGTTCACGAGAAAGCCCATGGCTTGCTACCCTGTAGTGATTGATGGGAACGTCATACCTTCGGTAACTCAACACAAGTTTCTGGGGGTTATCGTCGAGCGTGACTTATTTTTGTCGAAGCACATCTCGGCACTAGGAAAAAAACTAGACAGCTGTCTTCAGGTCATTCGCCATACGTCTGAAAAATTGTGGGGGCCATCGAAGTCATCTCTACTACAGCTATACCAGGCACTTTTTGTTGGATACCTCCGCTACAGTGCTCCTGTTCTTTCTCGTGTTTGCACATCTGCTGTCCGTACGCTTGAGGGTGCTCAGCCCCTCGCCCTCAGAATTTACCTTAGAGTACCCTGATGTACTTCTACATGTGGCACTATTGCAGAAGCACGTGCTTGTCTTGCTCGCGTTTATCTTCAACACGAGCCACTGCGAGTACATCTGAGGCTATTGACAAGGCACCAAAACCATCCACTGAGAGAAGTTATTAACACACGGCCCAATGCTGCATACTCGGAAGCTGCGATGTCGCAGCAAGATCTGATGTCCTCGAATTATGCACCACAAGCGAATCCCGGTATACATCTTTGGTCGATGCCTAAGGCGATTTTACGAATCTCGATTCCTGGAATAACAGAAAAGTAGGGGTGTGCGAATATCAAATTTTTCGAATACGAATCGAATACGAATATCCACCTTCGAATATCGAATCGAATATCAAATATCAAAGGAAAAATGCCTCCACAGTAACGATATTTTATTTAACATGTAGCTCTTTGAAAAAAACATTAACAACCTGACTGGCAACACAACATACACTGCTATCTCCAGAACACAATGTCCAGGCTAGCACAATGCACATCACAACACAAGCAAATATCACGGCACCATGAAAGTAATGACATGTTATCATGAAGAAATATGAGTTGTTCCACATGATCAGGCAGCAGGCGCTCCCTTGTAACAGAGACACCCCCCCTCCCTGCCACTAAAAAGGCACGCTCGCTTGGAACAGAAGTGGCTGGTATAGGGAGTTACATGGGGCAAAGCTTTGCCAGACTGGGGTACCTGAAGGTACCTACAGTCCGCCACCAGTCACGTGGGTCACTGTCTTTCTTCAGAAGTGGTCCCGCATAGTGAATGAGTGGTAGTGCGGCACGTTACGGCCGCATAATATTGAAAATGTGCGGTTACATGATCGCCAACAGCGCTGCACGTCGGAGATGCACCAGCAATAAATCATACGTATTGGGGCGCTCGTCGCAGGCAGATATCGTGCCTCCGTGTACTTACGATGTTTATCGCTCCTCTCGGCAACGGTTTTAGCGATACGAACGCAGAAAAAATGTGGAAGACGAGTTAATTTATGCATGATAACCGAATCGCATATTCGAAGTTATCGAATATTCGAAACTTTTCGAATACACGATTTTCGAATCGAATACGAATATTTCGATTGTAATATTCGACGAATATTCGAAACTTTCGAATATTCGCACACCCCTACAGAAAAGTCGAAAATACCAACCGCTGGGCTTAAACATTTCGCTTTATCTTATATTGCCTATATGTACGGGTATGCGGTATGTAGAGAAGCATTGGAACGCTCTAATGGGTCGTCCTCTCAAGCGCCTCCTAGTGGGTCACCCTCTTCGCCTATTCTCGGAGGGCACGGCCCTCGTGCTCGTGCTCGTGAGAGTCTGCGAGTCTGCGCTCTGTCGTTGTGCATCGTCGCCGTCAATAAACGTCTTAACAAAGTGGTGGAGAGTGCTGTACCGTCACCACAACTTCGGTCTCCATTCGATGCCCCTGGAGCTCCGATCCCGTACCGTGCGATCTACCATGCCGCAAGACGCCTCTCAGCAAACGCCGCCTCCTGCCCCGACCGCATGTCCCGGTGCCCCCCGTATCCGCGACCCTCCTGTCTTCACCGGCGCGGATGGCACCGACGTGGAGGACTGGCTCACGATTTACGAACGGGTGAGTGTCCCCAATGGGACGAAGCAGGCAAGCTGAGCAACTTGTTTTTCTACCTCGCGGGTGTGGCAGGCATGTGGTACAACACATGCATCCGATTTCCCGACGTGGTCCGATTTCAAGACCGCCATCGTCGACGTGTTTGGCCGCCCTGTCGTCCGTAAGCTGCAAGCCGAACAGCGGTTGCGTGAACGGGTGCAACAGGCCGGTGAATCGTTCACGAGCTACATTGAAGACATCCTTGACTTGTGCAAAAAAGCCGACGCGAGCATGCCAGAGTCTGGCAGAATCAGGAATGTTATGAAAGGCATCGATGACGATGCCTTCATTATGCTGCTGGCCAAAAACCCTCGCACAGTGGCAGAGGTCATCACGCTGTGCCAAAGCTACGAGGAGCTGCGCCGGCAGCGCTTGATGACCCGTCGACCGACATCACGCGATGCTGATCTCGCGGGCTTGTCGGCCATTTCCGACCACTCCACCTTGCTCGCCGAAATCAAGTCGTTCGTGCGTGAGGAAATTGCCCGCCAGATCTCTCTACTGGCTTTCGCTCCACCGCCGTGTGTTGACCAGCCGCCCACTACCCCCCTGCCTCCTCTCCACCGAGCGATTCAGCAGGAAATCGCAGAGGTCATTCCTGAATACCACCAACCGCCTCCAGTGCATGCGCCACTAAGCTACGCGCAAGCTGTAGCCAGGCCGCCCCCAGCGATTCCTGTGGCTGCACCGCGAAGTTACGCCGAAGCCGTCGTCGGACCCCAGGCCTTCGACGCGGCTGTGCCGCCTACGTACGTCGACGTCGTCCCTAGGCCCCGACTCCTGCCCACAATGCCCTCATATCAGCAGCCGTCTCGTCCGTCCCGTTCTGCGACATGGATGGGACCCGCGAACCGCTGGCGCACTTCCGACAACCGCCCCATCTGCTTCGCGTGCGGTTGCGCCGGTCACGTTGCACGCTACTGCAATCGCATGGAGCCACCTCGGGTCGCATCAGCCCTCCCCAGCCAATCAAGCCGACCTTATTATGACCAAGCGCCGCCTATGTCACCGATGTTCCGCGCCGCAACATCTACCCGCCGGTCACCGTCTCCACGACGTCGCTCACTGTCGCCCATGCGGCCACGTACGGTCTCACGTGACCAGGAAAACTAGTCGTCGTAGTCCACTAGGCAAGGGCTGCGACGCTATCGAACTGCGAAAGCCCTCAGCGAAGCCCATCGAACGTGATAGACGTGTTTGTGGACGGTGTTCGCGCATCTGCCCTTATCGACACTGGAGCCGCCGTATCCGTCATGGACGCCAAACTTAGCCGATTACTGAGAAAAGTGACGACCCCACTTTCCGGTCTCTCCCTCCGTACAGCCAGCGCCCAAAGTATTCACCCTACAGCGGTGCGCACCGCCCGTACAATGTCACGTTGGTGCAAGGGGAATGTCTCGGTAGCGTGGAACCCCTCGTAGACGCACAAGTTATGGACGAACCAGATGAAATGCACTGCCACAGTTCCAGTACGCTCGGTGCTGTTTCCACGTCTGGTTCATCACCCGCTGATGTATTTGGTTCCTCCATTGCTGACAACCTTACGCCAGTCCAGCGTTCCCAGCTTCTGGGCCTGTTGGAAAAATTTCGCTCTTCTTTCGATGTCGCTCAAACATCTCTCGGCCGCACGTCCGCCGTTACGCATCGCATCGACACTGGCGCCCAGCCGCCACTGCAGCAACGTCCATATCACGTATCTTCCACAGAACGCCGTGTAATCAACGAGCAAGTCGACGAGATGCTTCGCCGCGATGTTATTCGACCCTCCAACAGCCCCTGGGCGTCTCCTGTCGTTCTTGTGGCGAAGAAGGACGGTTCTGTGCGGTTCTGTGTGGACTACCGACGACTTAACAAGATTACTCGCAAGGACGTGCATCCACTACCGCGAATAGACGATGCGATTGACAGCCTGCAAGGCGCAGAATTCTTTTCATCTCTCGATTTGCGCTCAGGGTACTGGGAAGTACCTATGGCTGATGACGCTCGACCGAAGACCGCCTTTGTCACGCCCGACGGCTTGTACGAATTCAACGTCATGCCGTTTGGGCTGTGTAATGCGCCCGCCACGTTTGAGCGCATGATGGATACCGTTGTGCGCAACCTGAAATGGCACACATGCTTATGCTACCTCGACGACGTCGTTGTTTTCGCTCCGGACTTCTCCACGCATCTTCAACGCCTGCGGTATGTTTTGACGCGTTTGAGCGAGACCGGTCTGCAACTGAATCTAAAGAAGTGCCTACTACTAAAATACGAAGGCCCCTACCGTGTCGTCGAACGCACATCCCCGGTCAACTACCTGATTGAACCTATTGAACCATCTTCGCACATGCGCCGTCGAGGGCGCGACATTGTCAACGTGGAGCGCCTCAAGCCCTACCATGACCCGCTCATAGTGACCAGCTGTTAGGTCGCCAAGCGGCTCCCTTTTCGTACCCGGGGTAATTGTAGAGAAGCATTGGAACGCTCTAATGGGTCGTCCTCTCAAGCGCCTCCTAGTGGGTCACCCTCTTCGCCTATTCTCGGAGGGCACGCCCCTCGTGCTTGTGCTCGTGAGAGTCTGCGAGTCTGCGCTCTGTCGTTGTGCATCGTCGCCGTCAATCTCGCCGTCAATAAACGTCTTAACAGGTGCACATTTTTGCTGATGGGTCTGTCACGCAGACCTCCTCAGCAGAAGCCGTCACGGTATCTCACATGGGCATCACGAACCGCTTCAAGATAGCGCATCGTCTACTGCGGCTGAGCTGACCGGCGTCCGACGAGCTGCCCGCTACATTGTACAGCAGAGTACCGCGAAATGGGCATTATATTGCGACTCCAAGCCGGCACTTCATCTTATCCGCAATTCCATGAAGCAAGGAACCTCATACAATCCTCTAGTATGCGACATAATGAACATGTTAACTGAGGCGTCTCAATCCGGACATACCGTTCCATTGCAATGGATTCCCAGTCACTGTGACATATCTAGGAACGAGCAAGCTGACGCAGAAGCAAAATGGCGCACACTAGCACCGAAGTCATATCAATTCACTTTTTCCGATATGACATCAACGCCTTGCTGTCTAAGCCTGTAGAAACCTCTATGACACGAGTATGGGATGCCGCTGATTATCGCGAAGAGCGCCTTTACAGACTTGACTCTGGTCATACTTTTTCGGCTTCCATTCCGGCTAAGAAGAGACGAGGAAACATTAGTACATAGATTGCGGCCGGCCATTGCATATACACGACGATACCTTTGTAAGGTTGGGCAGGAGCAAAACCCTAACTGCAGTGTGTCACAGTTCAGAGATTATTCCTGTGCGTGTGCCTTCAATACACGACCGAATGACAGTCACTTAAGTACGTCATAGGTCATCTGGACTCCCTACTATTTTTGGGCGAGAAGCTTCTGGTGCTTCAGAACATGCAGACCACGGTCACCGGAGTTTAAAGTGCCTCTTAAGATTTCTAAGGGAGACAGTTTTAGATGCTCGTCTTTAGAGCATGTTCGGCATAGACTTTCGCGCGTGTCCTGTCCCCGTGCAGGACAGAGTGTACAGTGACTCACTGTGCCATACCATAGTCACCTACCATCATACCTCCCTCTTTCTTTCCCTTTTCCCCTTACCCCCGTGAGGAGGAGCAGGCTAGAAACCCGCTTTTCAGGCTGACCTCTCCTCCTACTTGTCATTAAACATCTTCTCTAAGTCAAAGTATAGGGCAGACTTTGCATCGCCTCTCTTAGGGGACTAGGGGAGAAAGACGCCTCCCCTGCCCACCCGACCCCCCGTGCGCACGCCTATGCTCCGGGCCCTTAGCCTCAAAGGCGTTCGTAAGGCTTTCAAATGATGCCTCTAAAAACTACTTTAATATCACGAGCACTACTTCCATCTATCCTCATTACACACGTTTTATATCACTCTCATTATTTTAGCAAACATATATTTAACGCACCATTAGTGCGAAGAATTTCAGGCTCTCTACAGCCACCTAACAGCATCATTTACCACATCTTTTTCCATGACTGGGCACTCTTTGGCCGCCACTTTCCCCAGCGTTACAAAATGCTATATATGATGAAGACAGCTGTTTCAACACTCTTTAGACTCACCTAGTTTGTGTACACGTCCTGTCAATTAAAAAGTGCCGCATAGGCATTGCATAACTGTATAGACAAGGTCGGCCGCTAAGTGCCACTTGTGTTAGTGTATCTGCACGATACCTTGGTGGATCGCAGCAAACTGGATCGACACAAGAAACAACTTCGGATCCTTCTCGAGCGTCTCGATGAGCACAGAGAAGTCGTGAAACTTGAAAGATGCACTTGGGTGTGGAAAACCTCAACTTTCTTGGCCATCACGTCACATACCAAGGCACCCGGCCACTAGTTTCATAAGTGGAAGCAATCAAGGACTTTCCTGGCCCCAACTTCCTTCTGCAACCTTTGCAAGTTTATCAATGTAGTCATCCTTCACCGTTCGTGCACTGGTGTTACCCAAGAAGTCACTGAACTGCAATCCTTCGCTAAACATAGGAACAGTGTGACATGTTCAAGAGGAAAACATCATGTGACCAAATATACACTCTTCATGAACTACTTTCTGAACAGTGCAGCATTTCTGATGACAGAGGCTTCAACAATGGCAGCGACAACCCGAGCAGACCCAATGGGCATTTAAACTCCGGCGGGCGTCCAGTGGATGTCCACTTCTGGATTTCTTGGTCGTCCAGTGGACATCCGCGAATAGCCGATAGACGTACAGCGGACATCCGCTGGACTAGAAGGCGCACACTAATTGGCAATCCAGCGGGTGTCCCACGGGTGTCTAGGTCGGATATTCGGAGGTTCAACGGACGCAGGAGCTCTTTTTTATCGTATTTATATTTCCATTGCCATGGAGGGGAAAAAATGCGCGTGGCAACCGCAGATCAATTAACCGTAGTCGCTTCGTCGCTTGCAACGATCGAGTAAGATTTGCGGCTTCAAAATATGTGTAATTTGTTTTAAAGGGCGTCGCCACCTCGGCGTTACTTAATTTGCACGCCATATCGTCAAATATTAAAGACTATAGACTTTCTTAAACGCAGATACTTTGGTGTCCGTCTGTCAACCGATATTCAGCCACCCTGCTAAAGTTACTTTCTGCTACTTTCTGAATGCCCAGCCATCTTGAACTGGTAGCGGGGTTCATATTTGTGAACATTCTCGATCAAAAAGCAAATATTACGCATATCTGAGGCGCAGCATCAATACGTATGTATTAGATGGTGCGTTCCTTTAATATAAAATATATCGATACATAATTCTAAAGACCGTAGTGTTTCTGAGGCTGCGCTGAAAATGCTAGTGTTTTTTGTGCTGTGCTGAAAATTTGACGCTGAGCCAGATGCGGCGATTCAATAAACACCCGTGGTGGCCATTGGCAGCATGCGGGTTTCGGGCGTGGCGCACTTTGTGCGCTGTAAAAAATGACCGAGGAGTTTTTGAAAGCGATATATAGGTTTGGCTGCTGTAATTAAGTACTTGAAAGGGGTAGTGAATTATGTACATCACATTTTCTGTTGAAAATTCGACCTATCGCGCGCATGATGGCCCTCGAAGACATATCCTTGATTCATAAGTACCGAAAATCACATGTTCGCAAATAAAGCCCGAGACAAGTTAAAATCGTACGCGACTGGCGATATATCCTGCACGTTATGTCCCGAGGACGTCCGATGGAGAAAAGCAAACGGACTTAAACATTTAATCCGACATTGATATCCATCGGATGTCCCCTGGACAACTGCTTAGGACGTGGACGTTCGGATTTTATTCGGATGTCCGAGGGAGTTTCAATGCCCATTGGAGAGGATCCTGAGCAATGCAAGATGTGCGATGGAAGCAGGGGCGTAGCCAAGGGGGGGCTTGGGGGCTTCAAACCCCCCGAAATTTTTCAATTTTGCTTGCGTATATAGGCACGCACACATACAAACGTACGCACGAAATACATAAAGTATGATTGAACCCCCCCCCCCGAAAAAAATTCCTAGCTACGCCCCTGGATGGAAGATTCATCGCTAGTGCTCACGGAAACACCTTTTCCAAATACCACATCCAAAGCGACGTGCACTACCCCTAAAAGTAATTCAGGATCCCTTGTGTCGTTGAATTACTTATGAGCTGCGATTGACTGCATCGCATAAACCTCCAACTACACGGCAGCCGGGACATCTATTCGACTTACATTGACATCCATGTTCTGTTCTGAGCACATGCTTGTCGTAAACGCCAATGCGCAAAGATCACTTGTCACACTCGGGCAGCACATCAACCAGTTTACCTCACAAGTCACGACACCATCACATGAAAAAAATCGTAAACGGGGGGTGGGTGCTCGAGCCGACGTTTCGGCCAGTGGACTTGTCTTCTTCAAGGCTGGAACCGATTTCCTTAGCGCTTGGCTGTATACGCTTCCTACCCTTGCCTCCCCAAAGGAGGAGGAGGGGGAATCTGCGAAAGGAGGGGGGGTGTGCGTGAGGGCCGCCGTGAAAAATTGGGTGAATCAGAAGGAAATGAGAGGAGTATTCATTGAAAAAAAAGCATGGTTGGTCCCGCCGTCATATGAATCAGTGTAACACGAAAGTAAGACGTGTCCTTGCAGAAGTAGTTGCATGTTTACTGTACATTGATATGTCCGGTAGTGTTAGGCATCTATAGCACCGTTTAAAGCGGATGCCCCCAAGCTGACGCTTGGTGGCACAACTCCATCCCGACGACTAACGTCCATGATCAACGATTAGACAGACCTTTGTAGCTGTAGTAGTAACGGTAATAGTGTAACCAGAGAAAGCGGTGTGACAGCCAGAAGAGTGTCGACTAAGGTCGCCATTCCAAGGCATGTTAAGGAGTAAAGAGAACACCACGGGCAGACTAGAGCGAAACGTAACGCGCGTCGTGTCTCCCCCCAAGCCGGGCCGCGATTATTCCCGGAGCGAGCTTAAGCAGGGAACGCGGTGTTACAGAGGCAGACGCGCGTCGCATAGCTATATTTAATATGGGTGGATGCTATGAGCGAGGCCGAGGCTTGGGCTAAGGTCGCCACCTCGCGGTGAGTTAAGGCATTGACAAAACTGCACTTGTGCTATTGGAAACGAGCCCACGGGGATGCACGTGTAGCAACGACGCTTTGCAGGAGCTAATCGCGGAGGCTATGGTCATGATGCATTACTTCACTTTACCGCTCCCAGACGGCGACAGCACCCCATTATGATCAATATACAACTTTGTGCGCAAACAAACGAAGGAGGACGAAGAAGTCTATTTGCGCTCAGAGTTTTATATCATAATGCGATACCAACAAGCCCACCTATCTCTCCTGACACCACCCCGCCGACCAAGAGCACTGCGAGATGAAAGTGTGAGATATATAGGTCGCGTTTGTATGGTCTCCAAAATGTGTGACGGTGGCGCAGTGGATAGCATGCCCGGGATCTGTTGTCGCGGACGAGAGGTCGCGGGCTTCACTCCCGTTGATGAAACTTTTTCTTTAAATTTTTATTTGCTACCTGATCTTGCGCATTTTTACGCTTTAGTTTTGTGGCGGAAATACGTCACTGAAGTCTTTGTGGACCCCGTCATAAAACACTTTCGTGTTAAAAAGCAAGACAAAAAGAAGAAACAACGGGGGGAGGAGGGGTAGACGTTTCGCTGAAGAATGGTTGTCAGAGGAAGCACCACTTAACAATAGTAAGTTAGAAATTCCTAGAAGAGCTTAACTCTAATTGGTTTTTCTTGTGTATGTATCATGTCGGATGGATTCAAAGACCCCTTAAGCTGTATTCACACGAGGAAGAAGCCCGTGGGGAATAAAGGCGTAGCTTTCCCTCAAAAGTCCCCCGCTCACACGGATGTGGCGAACGGAGAGGGAGACCAGACTACTCTGGTGGCTTGTATAATGGCGAATTCCATTGAGAGAACAGGAGTAAGGGCACCGTGCAGTGAGGAGTGGGCGGCAGAGCACTGAGAGCAGGGTCACTCGATTTGCCACTGGAATGCGGCACGCTTCCGGACAGCTGGTGGGAGAGAGTAAAAAGACGAGTGAGGAGAAATGGTATGCATCCCAACATCCTCTGCTGCAAAGCACGTGTGATCCGGGCCGGGCGGCCGGGGAAGCCACGTGTGGCGGTGATGGGTAGGACACACTCGCTTGCGCGCCAAGTTTCAAAGTTACCGCTTCCTACTATTACATGATGGAATTACAAGCTCAGCGCATCCCGCTGTCTTTAATGCAACGCCATCCACCGTCTGCTACAGAAGGTAACGTGAATTTGCCTTTTCGCTCCTGTGAGTCGTGCATTCTTGCGCGCGTAGCCACGCGTTTAGTGATTGTGTGTAGGGACCCCAGCCCACTAGTCTTAATCTTACGAGCGAAACACTGTGGATACGAGAGCTTTATCTGACCGTTCTTAATATAGTTAATATAGTTACCAGTTGTTGCTGTCATCAGTAATAATTGAAACGCAAACAATTCCACAACTACTTCAGTCCCTGCTCTGTTACTAAATTCACCTGCGTGTGTAATTCCGCCTTAATTCAAATCACATTTACATTTCGGACCCCTTCATCGGCAATAGAACAACGCTTCGCAGTGTTTTGAGAAAAGTTACTGCGAAGAGGGGTGTATTAGGTGTGAGGTGAGTGCTGCTGTCACTAAAATACGTTTTGCAGCGAAAACACGCAGTGATAATTTACTTATTTCAGCGGCTAATGTCAGCCAACGGCAACCAAGCGTTATGGAGGCAGATGTGAGCATCCCAGTGAGACAGTGAAGACACGTACCGGCTCGGAAGCAGAATTTGGTATCGCGAAGTCGAGATGCTACGTATGATGATTGATGGTGTTTCTTAATTATTAGTCATTTCTGCAACGTTTCATGCAGCCCTGTGGCAGCGTGAATTAACATCTTCAGCATTCGTTTTTTTGCACGCTCTATTTTGCTTATGTCCATGTTTAAGACGTGTGTCTGCTATAATGTAGCTCACTACTTTAGAACCCATGTTTCATTATATAACTGACTCGATTACATTTCCATCATTGTGTCCATCATTGTTTCTCACGTCACTTCTGGTTTTATGCCCGCGGAGGCGGTGACAAAATGGCTGAAGGTAGCAGTGATGCTCGCCCAGTGCTGACGGCAGTAGCTAAGAGCCGCCGGCTGAACGAGGAATTGTTGCTGCTTTTGGATAAAGACAGCGACGCAGATTCAAGCACAAGCTCCTCTTCGGACAGCGACGACGACGACGACCTGGCGTTGTATGAGGTTATCTTCGAGCAGCTGTTCACCCCGCCGGAGAAGCGACCGAAGTCGTATGTGGAGAAGACGGCTACCGCGTATTCTGACCATGAGGTGAGGTGCTACATCCTACTTAAAACGCGCAATAAATAACCGACCTGCTTTTTTTGTTGTTTTTCACCACGCCAGTTTCGCCGAAACTTTCGACTGTCACGGTCGGTTGCAAGCGTTGCAAGTTACCTTGCGGCTAAGTTCGCGAAATCGCCGTTCTACCCGCCAAGAACTGATTGCGGAGCCCTACCCCCCAAGTCGCCTGAAGAGCATGTGCTGTCCTTTCTTTGGTAAGATATTGCAAATACTTAGCAGTGAAGAGATGAGCTGTGACGTAAGATGAGTGCTTGGAGAAATCTTACGAGCATGAAAGTCACAGCACTCTAACCAGCGCGACGGCTGAATTTGAATGCGCTAATACAGAGCGTGACCGTTTACCAACGAATTTTTCGCTAATTGTTTATGCTGCCAGGAAATTGCTTTTACGTGCCACTGATCTTGCTTCGCGCAAAGCTCGCTTTCTTACCGCCTGCGAATTTCAATTTGTCTAATTACACTTTATTTCATATGTCCATTTTGAATTGCGAAGCATTTCTTAGCGAACTTCTGCGGCTTAGAGCGTCTGTCTGTCTGTCTAGCCGCCTACGACTTTGTGTTCTCCTTGCCGTTTCGTTAATGGGACGTATACCAAAATTGGTGTGGCACATGACTGTATGACAAACATATATGATAGGTCATAACATGAAAATAATGACATGCATGTCATGAACGACATGATCTACATGCCACGGCCTTGGTGCTTTTGCGGCCGTTTCGTTAACTTGATATATACCAAAATTGGTATGGCGTGACAAGATTGCCTGACAAACATAAGTTACAGGTCCTATCGTGCAAATCGTGACACGCGTGTCATGTACAGCATGATTTACATGACATGGTCTCGGGGCGCTCGCGACCGTTTAATTAAATGGGTATATACCAAAATTGGTACTAAGAAGCATTTCTGTATGCCGAACATAAATGAGAGGTGGTAACATGAAATCCTTACATTTCTTGTCATGCACGCTATGACACACATGCCACGCTCATGGTTCGCTTGCGGCCGTTTCGCTATCTTGACATGTACCAAATTTTGTATTGCGTGACGTGACTGTATGAACAACAGGAATCAGAGGTGGCAACGTGACAATCATGATATGCATTTCATGTAGAACATAATTTACATGCCACGCTCATGGTGCGCTCGCGGTCGTTTCGCTAACTTGGTATACCCCAAAAGTGGTATTTAGTGACGTAACTGTATGACAAACTTATATGACATGTTCCAACACGCAAATCATAACTTGCATGCCATGTACGGCACGATTTACATGACACCGTCTAGGTGCGCTTCCGGTCGTTTCATTAACTTGATATACACCACAATTGGTATGGCATGACAGGAGTGCGTGGCGAACCTAACGACAGGTCACGCATTGCATATACCAGAATATACGTTTGGTTATATTAAAGATTGTACATACATAAATACATGACAAACATGCCATATACAATCAACTAGATTTCATGACATGAATGACTTCATTTGCCTCAAAGGCAAACAAGGCGTTGTATGCAGCTCTTTGCTGGCTGCTTCGCATTACATCGATTCCCAGTGCGTTGGATCTGCTTGATTTTTTTTTGTTCAGTTTTTGCGTGTTCTGTTTTAAGACAATCTAGGGTAAAATACTGCATAGATGTACGAAAAGTGTGTGATGAAAACGTGTGAAGCTTGTCAGGCAACTGGGCAAATGGGGATTGTTTCGATACTTCGCTGCTACGCATGATTGTAACATAAAATGTTAGTTTAGCCATCTTGGATCATTACAGAATTATCGCATATTTTGCAGGTGCGTTGCCAACAAAGCCTGCATACGTGATGTCGCTGGCCGGTTCGAGATCGGGGGAAACCACACACCACAGGATGATGTACCGCGTCATGAATTTCCTTCTCCACATTGCCCCCCGCATCGTGACCTTCCCAAATGACTTGGAAAAACTTGCCAATGAGTTCAAGCAGGTGCAAAATAGCTCTGTTTTGAATTCGCACTGTTATAGGCTTATTCAGAACTGCATGTCTGTCACTGATCCCGTTAATGGGGATTGCAATCGCCGGGCGGATTCTAAGGGCTGGCGCCATGGCCCTCCGAAAACGCACCACGAAAGCGCGGACTATTTAGGGTTGGTCCTTTGGTGCGCCAGCGAACGCCGGTTGTGGTCCAAAGACCGAGTCAGAGCCGAGAGTCGATAACACAAACGAAAACGAAATATATGCTCAGTTAAGGCAATACAAATATCACAAACACGTGCACACTCGGCTGGTACCAGTTACAGCTTCCGAGTATAACTCAGATGGTGTTTACACAACGGGAGCTAAACAAACAGATCACACGCTACGAATGCAATTGCATGCATTACAACTATTCAACGACAGTTAGAGTCCTGAATAAACAATGGCGTATCAAGTCCACAATAGTTGGACGGTAATCGAATGCTTCTCTTCAAGGAAACACTCACGCCAGCTCCAGCGTTGATCGTCGTAGCTCAACCGTCGTCGTGACTTGTCACGGCTCACACGGTGTCGTCATCGGATTCTTCCAGATCGACGATCGACTGACCGCACACCATCATAAACACGTCTTCTTTGGCTAACGGAGCCACACTTCGCCTAACTTCACCATCACCGGGCCGACTGACTCGCTCACTCCTTCGCTGACTGTCTGCTTCACTTCACTCCTCTCGACTGCCTTCGTTGACTGTCTGCCTCGTCGTTTGCACGCTTTTATCCCTTATTCCCCGGTTTCTAGAAGCGTCGGGAGGGTTCTTCGGCGTGCAGTACAGCTAAGGCTAGAGAAAGGGCGAGAACTTTCTCGTATGTTCGAACCGCGGCAGCATGATCGGCGATGCGTCACCCTTTCCTTCTAGATGTTTCCAGGCATTGCTGGGCGTTCGATCGCGTTGTCTGCTTCTGGCTCGAGTGGATGAGGAGGATGCGGCGCGCCGGCGTATTTTGATGCTTGTTTTTTCGCCGTTCGCGCTTCTTGGGCGATCGGCTCGCGCCGCCTGTCGCGCAGCCGTTTGAAAGCGGCCGACGCGCTTTATTTGTGACACTGCCCCCCACTTCAAGAATATTACCACATAACATTCAAACAACACAAATGAGCGCGCACATACACACAACTAGAAATGTCCCACATATAGAGTCCATAACTCAGTCCACACACAATGCGCATCACATTCATAATAGACTCTCAATACAATTCACAGGGCGTTTCCATGTCACTACATATGAAAGATAAACACAAGTACATAAGTGCAACACACCAACATACAGTTCGTCTAAACAATGCGAACGCACAAAACAAAGCTCTTCCTTTACAACGCTTATACCGATTATATCAATAGCATTGTACACATAAATTAACGCAAACAACACTTCGGCTCACTAGCCATACACACTCGACAAAGGGTATAATAATACAACACACTCAAAACTCAAACCATTTCAAACACTTTCAACCCCAACACTGGTTTAAATCGTGTGGCGCTTGCGCCCCTTTCGGTGCTCGCTCGCTCTCTTGTTGTTCCTCTTCTTTTTCTTGCGAGCCGTTCCTTTTGACGGTGCAGGAGGGGGCGTCTCTGCTGCCGTCGACACATTCGACACCGGCAAGGCGTGGTCGCGTTCGTTCGAACGTTCGCGGTGCTTCGCCAACTTCTGCGCGTTGTGGTGTTTTGCTTGGACGACCACCTTCGTCATCATTCCACTCACGGGTGGTGGTGGCCGCTTGGTGGCAATGTCACCTGCTCGGCGCGTCTTCACAGGCGGTACAGGGACTGTTGGTGCTCCCTCATTGACATTCCGTGACACCTCGGCATCAATTGGAGCTCGGGCGACCTCTTTCCTGGGATTCTCCTTCGCGGTTCCTTTCTGTCGCGGTTCCTGAACTGACGAGGCCTCCATCTTCGGGGCTTCTCCCAAACGTTCAGGATCGTATGGCCCTCGAGCTCCGTCGATGTTTCCCATGATTAGGTCGAACAGGGGGTTATCCATGCACAGGGCAGTAACACTCCCGCTGAAGTAAGGGGTCTCGACCTCAATCTTGGCTTCAGGAAGCATTAGAATGGAACTATCAAGCAGGCAAACCGGTTGGGTATAGCCTGTGAACTCACTCTCTCGGACCAATTTCTTTCGTACGATGACAGTGGTGCATCCACTATCTCTTAGTACTGTGACTTCCTTTCCACCAACCTTCTCCTTAAGTGTCGGCATTCCTTTCGTTGTGTCTGTTGTCATCGCGGCACCAATGGAATGCATCTTCTTCCCGCTTTTCAGCTTGGCCAATTCATCATTGGTCGCTTTTGCTTCCTCGTTTGGCGGGGCATACGCACAAGCTGCTTGGTGGGCTTTACTCGCATCGATTCGACATGCGTCTGCTTTGTGCCCCGTCTGTCCACATTTAAAACACTTCATCACACCGGGACGTGAAAAGTTGGTCCGACAACTGTTAGCGCGATAGCCCAGTCGGTTACACAGAAAGCATCGCGGAACACTCTCCGGCGCATGCTTCTTTTCTTCAGGTGCCGATTTCTTCCACTCCTCGTGAACTTCCTTTTTTACTTTGGCCAGATTCGTGTCACCTTGCGCTTCCGAGAATTGATCGGCCAATTCAAGCATATCCTCGAGCGATTTAGCTCTCTCTTTCAGATACAGCGACAGGCTCGGGTGGCAACTGGTGAGAAATTGCTCTCTGATGAGAAGCTCTCTAAGCTCACCGTACTCCTGTGCCGTCTCTGAAAGTTCTATCCATCTGTCAAAGTAATGGCTGAGTCGCGCCGCATACTGCGTTGCCGTCTCGCCATCAGCTGGCTTTCCCGTACGGAACCGATCTCGGAAGCCTTCCACGGTGAATCGAAATCGCTTCAGCAAAGCAGCTTTCACTTTTGTGTTATTAGCTGCATCGGTAGGTGTCAGCCTACCGTACACACTGAGCGCTTCGCCACTCAAGCAAGTGCTCAAAGCAGTTGCCCATTGCTGCTCCGGCCAATTTTGGCTTCTAGCTATCGTCTCAAACCTGTGCAGGTATGCATCAAGGTCATATTTCCTCTCATCAAACGCCACAAGCACTTTGCTTGGGTTCAAACGGAAGCTATCATCTTCCGTTTCACTGCTCTCCACTCTAGCCTGGACGGGAGTTTCAGCGCGCTGCTTCAAAGGGAGCCGTTCGAGCTCCAATTCGTGGTAGTGGTAGTGGTTCGAAAGAAGGAAAAAGGCACCTAATTTCTACAGCCCATTAGGGAGCACGGCGCAGTGCCTATCCAATTCGTGCTGCCGTTGCCTTTCTCTCTCAGCCATCTCAGCTTGCCTCTGTCTCTCTTGCGCCTCTCTTTCTTCTTTCTCCCTCTCAGCTGCAAGCCTCTCTCTCAAGCTCTAGTTTCAATTATTCCTCTCTTTCTTCCTTCGCCCTCTCAGCCGCCAACCTCTCTCTTTCAAGTTCCGCTTCTCTCTCTTTATTGGCCCTCTCAACCGCCAGTTTCTCTCTTTCAAGTTCTGCTGCTTTTTCTTCCTTCATCTGTCGCTCTCTCGCCTCTCTTTCTTCCTTGGCCCTTTCAGCTGCCAACCTCTCTCTCTCAACCGCCTCCTTTTCCTTTTGGCTCACCCACTTTCGAAGTTCGGCCCCAGAAAGACCCATCTTCTCACCAAGGGCAACTAATTTCTTGAGATCCATGATGCCTGTCAACGATAACCTAGCCGCGTGCACAAAACCTCTGCCTAACTTCGAATACCAAAACACTCTATGCACACAGTTTAGCGAGAACGCGATGCAGCACCCAAAAATCGTTCGCGAGCACTACCAACGTCTCAAGGCTCTTTCTCCCTACTTTGGACACACTTTTGCACCAAAAAGGTCCTGTGTCGCGGACGCCAGAATAATTGTCACTGATCCCGTTAATGGGGATTGCAATCGCCGGGCGGATTCTAAGGGCTGGCGTCACGGCCCTCCGAAAACGCACCACGAAAGCGCGGACAATTTAGGGTTGGTCCTTTGGTGTGCCAGCGAACGCCAGTTGTGGTCCAAAGACCGAGTCAGAGCGGAGAGTCGATAACACAAACGAAAACGAAATATATTCTCAGTTAAGGCAATACAAATATCAGTTACAGCTTCACAATATAACTCATATGGTGTTTACACAACGGGAGCTAAACAAACAGATCACACGCTACGAATGCAATTGCATGCATTACAACTATTCAATGACAGTTAAAGTCCTGAATAAACAATGGCGTATCAAGTCCACAATATTTGGACGGTAATCGAATGCTTCTCCTCAAGGAAACACTCACGCCAGCTCCAGCGTTGATCGTCGTAGCTCAACCGTCGTCGTGACTTGTCACGGCTCACACGGTGTCGTCATCGGATTCTTCCAGATCGACGATCGACTGACCGCACAGCATCATAACCACGCCTTCTTTGGCTAACGGAGCCACACTTCGCCTAACTTCACCATCACCGGGCCGACTGACTCGCTCACTCCTTCGCTGACTGTCTGCTTCACTTCTTCACTCCTGTCGACTGCCTTCCCTGACTGTCTGCCTCGTCGTTTGCACGCTTTTATTCCTTCTTCCCCGGTTTCTAGAAGCGTCGGGAGGGTTCTTCGGCGTGCAGTACAGCTAAGGCTAGAGAAAGGGCGAGAGCTTTCTCGTATGTTCGACCCGCGGCGGCATGATCGGCGATGCGTCACCCTTTCCTTCTAGATGTTTCCAGGCATTGCTGGGCGTTTGATCGCGTTGTCTGCTTCTGGTTTGAGTGGGTGAGGAGGATGCGGCGCGCCGGCGTCTTTTGATGCTTGTTTTTTCGCCGTTCGCGCTTCTTGGGCAATCGGCTCGCAACGCCTGTCGCGCAGCCGTTTGAAAGCGGCCGCGCGCGCGCTTTAAAACACGC
Source organism: Rhipicephalus sanguineus (assembly GCF_013339695.2). Taxonomy (NCBI): domain Eukaryota; kingdom Metazoa; phylum Arthropoda; class Arachnida; order Ixodida; family Ixodidae; genus Rhipicephalus; species Rhipicephalus sanguineus. The sequence continues at coordinate 39,745,449 of NC_051178.1, forward strand.
TCATTTGTGACAATGTCAGTCACTTGCCATCTGTATGGCTTTTCAAAGCTATGTTTTTCTGCTACTCGTATAGATTTGTCGCTAGAACTGTTGGTGCTTTTATGCCCGATTGTGCTCTACAGTACCAATGGATTTACTTTAGTACAGCAGAAAAGCAACAGCCAAGGAAATCAGACGAAAATCAGCTATGTTTGAAGCTTGAAAAATTTGGGAACGACATCACTTGCCACTTTGTTAGATCATTTGCACTTTCAGTGAAACTTCTAACATTTTTTTCTCCCGTCTTTTAGGTTTCAAGGTTTCCACACACTATTGGCTGTATTGACGGGAGCTATATTCCAGTTAGGTGCCCTACTGGAAAGGTGCGGTCAGTGTATGTGAACAGGCACCACTACCCATCCCTTACGCTGCAGGGAATATGAGATAACCGGGAGAGGTTCCTTGATGCCAGTACTTGTGCACCCAGTAAAATTCACGATGCCAGGATCTTCCGCCTTTCAGCCATTTCGAAAAAACTGCCTCAGCTCTGTGCTGGAAAACATCATATTCTCGGCGACGCAGCGTACCCATCTCGCGAGTTTCTCATGACTCCCATTCGAGACTATGGAAGCCTCGATGCCTCTGCTAAGGCATTTAACACCAAGCTTTCGTCTACCCGAGTCCTAATTGAAAATGAGTTTGGGGAGTTAAAGGGCAGGTTTCGGCAGCTATAGCGTTTGGACCTCACGACAGTAGACCACATGACAAAAATTATTCTCGCATGCTGTGTCCTCTACAACATCTGCATTGACAATGGTGACTCACCTGATAGTGTAGTTCAGAACATGCATCTGAGCTCTCAGGCTAATGATCAGAACCCTACTGCAGCCACAGTCCGCGGCGGAACATCTAGGGAAGAGAGCCTCTTACGGGCACTTGGAGAAGCAAAACGAGAGAAACTTAAGTCCAAGATGGGGCTAAAGAATAGTCAGCCACAAAAACTGTCACAAGGCAAGCAAAGTGCTGAAACATGAAATGTAAGCCTGAAACAATGATTAAGTCGAACCTGTTTTTGGCCATGTACGGGTACTTTTTTGTTGTATATGAAATAAACACTCATGAAAAACATATGTTTATCCAAAGTGCACTTCTTTATTGCTTGAACCCCAGGACCTTCCGGATGAGCGAAAGTTTGTCTTCGTGCATTTTGCGGCGCTCCTGGCGTTCTTGAACGCACTCTGCCCGTCACTCGGCACGCCTCTTCTGCTTTTCTTTTTCTAGCTCTTCCTTGCGAGCCGCTCGCTCGGCACTTATAGCCCGCATTTGGTCAAAAAAATATTGTATCTGCTGCATACGGCTAGTACTAGCGCGACCTTCCCTTATCTTAACCTTTGCTGGCTCTTTCGTGCTTTCCTCACTTTCTGAACCACTCGCCAGAGTACTGGAGCTTTCATTTGAAGCTGAGGGCAGGTCAGCTGGGCTGTCGGAGCATGACGAAGTTGACTTGTGTGTCACTCCAAAAGAGTCCATTTGGACTTCGGGCTCCAGACTGTGATCAATGCTTTCAATTTTTCTCATTTCATCATCAAACGGGACAGGACAAGGTGGAGCACATGATTTGTTGTTATTACACGCCTTTTACAGCGAAAGCTGTTATGAGATCATTTCAACGGCCGTTTTTGGCGCCGTAGTTGTCCGCCACCGCCGCCGGTGTCCGTAACCACTATCCCACGAAATAAGCAAAAAAAAAGGAAATAAGCAAAAATTTCCAGGATGGGAAAGGTTCGAACCTGGGCCCCCTGCGTGGGAGCCCAGTGTTCTACCGCTGGACCAAAGCATGAATGCTTTATCCGAAAACTATCGGGCAATGTGCAGGCATTACTTAAAAATTCATCATTTAACTAGCACACAAGACCACTTGAGCTTATCTATCATTCAGCCAGCACTGCTCAACATAATACATCATTTGCCCAGACCAGCAAACTTGCATGCGATAACTAGTTCTGGTATTGTGCATGTAAATGCAATATGCAAAGTGCGCAGGTCTTGCAGCAGCTGTAGTGGTTGACTTTCCGTCCTGACTGTTCTTCTTTTTTCTTTTTGTCACTTAACGACTGCTGTTACAATCCCACTTCCACACCCTCTGATGCACGCTTTTAGGTGCGAAGTATCTTAAGGCGGAGCTCAATCCGGTGGTGGTGGTGGTGGTGGTGGTGGTGTGCGGCGTGACCGCCCTTGCTGCGCATGCGCATACCCTCTCCACACACCTCCTCCCCCTTCCCCTTCCCCCTCTCCCCTCCCCATACCCCTGTCCACTTCCCCTCTCCCCTCCCCCTTTCCTCTCTTCCTCTGAAACGCGGCTATACATGCCGAAATTCTCTCCCGCGCAACGCCGCAATGAGCTCGAGCGCATGCACGTCCCCTCCCCTTCTCTCTCCTCTCCTACGCTGCCCCCCTCTCGCCCGCCTGTCGACCCGTTGGTCGACCGCGTTCCCTTCTCGCCCTGTGAGAATTAACGGCCAGGCTAGATGGAAGATACGACCCGCGTAGCGTCCCTCTTCGCGTTCCACGACGCGAGGTCGGTAGCATGCCCAATGAACGCCAACGGAACGCGATCGTGCAAGTGCTCCGGCTTCGCATCGCCTCATGGTCCCCTTTAGCGGGAGATGGTGTATTTTTTTCTTAAGAGGCCTACCCAAGAACACTTGCTCAGGCACTTATAAACGCTCAGTGCTGAGCCACCCACCGCCACCACCTCTCCTGGTGCCTGCTGGCCTGGCTTGAGCACATATCTGCCCGTCACCTGATAATGGTGTAGTGGAAGCCGGCATTTTGTACAGAGGAGGTCGTGCATGAATCTGCGTCGCTGTCTTCATCCAAAAGCAGCCACAATTCCTCGTTCAGCCGGCGGCGCTTAGCTACTGCCGTGAGCACTGGGCGAGCATCACTGCTACCTTCCGCCATTTTGTCACCGCTTCCGCGGGCTTAAACCAGAAGTGACGTGAGAAAGGTCATGTGACTTCCTCCGCAATCACTTTGCTCCGCCGCTGGCGGCGGAGCACCAAGAACTGCTCTCGGCGCCGAAAAAGTGCTCCTCTTCGACCAATGAAACACAACGCCCCCGCTCCTGCCCGACCACTGGAAAGCGCCGCACCTCGCGAGAGCACTTTGAGCGTAGATAAAAATGCTCCTGTGTGCCAAATGGAAAGCGCTATGAGCCTGATTCCGATGGCGGGCATGTTAACAACAACACGCCTTTATTTCATGCCAGAAGCATACCTATATAGAAAACACTCACGTGACAAGTGACGTCACGGGCAGAACGTTTCACACATCAGGGCGACAGTGCCAGATAACGCAGACACATGACACGTGGCATAGGCGCTATCCCCACATCTCCTGTTTTTCTTTAAGAATACGCCGGCAGTTGCGGCGAAAGTTAGCAGCACAGCCTACAAAAGATGAACACTTATAACAGAAACAACTAATGCGCAAAAGAAAATAATATTAGTCAATTACTGAACCAATATCGGTCTGGCGGTCGGACATGACGACCAAATCGCGTTCTGTATCCAGGAGGGTTAGTTTGTGGTAAATCAGTGTTAAATCAGGTGGATCGTCAGGTGCCTTGTTTGTAGCTCGATCAGTTTCCAGTTCCAATTCTACCTTATTGTCATATGCCTGCGGAAAATCATACATACCTCCTTCATCCTCGCAGTCATTCTGCTGTGAAACAAAGCGAACCAAGAATTTCCTGAGCAATGCGTTGTTTCGGGCTAGTTGGTAATCCATAGTTACAAGCTTTATAGCACGGCAAAAGGGATTGCAATACACAGCACAAGAACAGATTCGTCGCATGTGCCGGAAGTGTTGTGTATCGGATAGCGCTGTCATGTGGGAGAACGTACGTCAGGCAGACGGAGCGATGCCTAAACAACCGCTTAAGAGAGCACAACAGCAACGTGGCGAATGGAAGGGCACCTGGTGCAACATTGCCAGAACTGTGGGTGTGCTCCGCACTTTCACAATACTGCAGTGTTGTTTAGAGACAAAGACCGGTGCACGCGTGAGATAGTAGAAGCCGCGGCAATGAAATGCGGCAATTTTGAGTCTGTCAGCATACCATCAATTCTGTTATCCCCAAGAGAAATAAGTTTTCTTGATAGCATCTGGTAAAAATTTAGTGTAACGCACACATGTTGTTATGACCAGGTTATCGGGTGCAGTTGTTACTTCTATATTTTGTTGTTACTTCTATATATTTCCGAGCACTGATATTAAGCGTTAGTTGGAATGAAAAAATAACAAGCGCTTGTGCCTGTCGTGTTTCCTTGTATTTTGTGTAAGATGTTCCGCGCTATAACGCTTGTAACTAAGAATTTCCTGTTTCATTCTACAACTACACAAGTGGAAGTTCTAACGAACGACATCAGACTTCGGCCGCTTTGCAAGACGTAGGACTCGCGCTTTCGCTTTGCAATCTGTCACCCAGACTTCGTCTCCCAGTTTGAGGACTGGCAACCGAAGAGCCCTGTGACGACTGTTGAAGTACCTACGCTGTCGCTCTCGGACGGTTGCATTGCGATATCTGATGTTCTTCAGTCTCACCCTCTGGGCCAGAAGGCTCTTGGGAGAGACAAGAACTGTTGTGCGCAGCTGCCCACCCATCAGAAGCCCCGCAGGGCTTTTTCCAAGTGGCCCTGGGGTGTTCCTGTTCGCTGGCAGCGAAAGATAGGGGTCCTTAGCTTTTATAATCAGCCGTTTAATTGCTTAGGCCATGCTTTCTACCTCCCCATTTGCCTGCGGGTATCTGGGGCTCGTCGTCACAGTGCGAAAGCCGTGGTCGCGAGCGAACGACTTAAATTCCTGGCACACAAATAGTGCTCCATTATCCGAAATAACCTCTCCTCTGGTATGACATGTCTTACAAAGAAACTTGAGGTCCATAATGACAATGTCACTTTTTGTCGAAGATAGCAAGATTATCTCTGTGTATCTAGAAAAATAATCTACGACCACCAAATACCATTTTCCCTAAATATGGCAGAGATCAACGCCTAGTTTTCGTCAAGGACGCTGTGAAGTGGTTGTTGGAATCATTGATTCCGACTTTTGCTCTCTCTGCTCCGCGCATACAGGGCAATCGGCCACCAAAGCTCTCAGCTGACAACTCAACCCAGGCCACCGTACAGGTTCTCTGGTTCGAGGTTTGCATTTTTTAATTCCCTGGTGACTGTCGTGCAAGCGCATCAAGACCTCGGCGCGCAACTTTTGTTGGGATCACCGGCCACACACCTTTGAGTAGCACGCCTTTGGCGACTGTCAGCGTTGCTCTTTCTTGCCAGTATGGACGCAAGACAATTGACAGCGATGTGAACTTGGTGCAGCCTTTCCAGCTGACTTTCACGAGAGCTTGATAGACTTCATCAGCTGCTTGTTCAGCTTTCACTCTTCAAAAAGGCTAGCCTCGACGGCCTGTGACAAACAGCCAGAAACGAACTTGGCGACTGCGCCAACATTCAGTGCATGAGCATCAATTTCTTTTCCCTCAATCGGGTCCCTTGACAACACATCTGCAGTAACGAAGTTCGCACCTGGCACATGCACAACCGCAAAAAAATAGGCGTGCGCACAAGGAGGGGGGCAGGTGAGCGGCCGCCCCGCCTAGTCAACTAAGAGGGGGGCGCAAAGTTTGCCCCATACATTGACTTAATAGGGAGAGAGGGGGACGCCGCGATGAACCTTCGCCCCCCGCCCTGAAACCAGAACCCTGCGCACGCCTATGCACAACCGCATGAGCGTCACGCGAAAAGGGTTCATACGAGGTGGCGAAAAAACTAAAGGTGACTTTCCCAGCAATGTCACCAGTGGTCTGTGGAAGGAAAAAAATGCGGACGGAAAGAAATGGGGGTATTTTTACGTGATAATCACCGGTTTTTTCTTAAAAAAATTGTGCTTACACCGTCTGCATAGGCGTAATTACATGGAGGGGCCGGAAGGCCTTCCAAGCAAAGTAGAAAACAGCGCATTACTGTTGTGAGAGCGTGGGTTCATGCGAAAGAAGGAGCAGACAAATTTCCGAGGAGCGAGTGACGTTTATTGCCACATATTTATCGTTTCGTGGCCCGGCCCCGATAAGCGCCGGCAAGATGCAGCGCATGCGTTTTATTTGTTTCGCGCGCCTGCGCATTGTCGACTTGATCAAATGCAGCGCTCGGCCGCACACCAAATCTCTCCTCTTTTATATTGGCTACTCTGACAAGCTAAACTCCAGCTTGATATCTTTCAGGTTGTCGACGGTTTCTCGTCGGGTAGTGTCTTGCTCCCACCGTCTGAAACTCATGCGAAACGTCAGGACCCCTCGTGGTAGGAGCAGAGTACTTCACTGGGTCGACGCTCGGCTGAACCACCAGGAACTTTGATCCCTCCTGGTCCGATGCCTCGCGGTCGGGATCTGTGGTCCGCTCGAGCAGCTGGTCCTTGTGGCAACGCCAGGTGAAACTGCCCCTGGGAGTGGTAACACGAACAATAAAAGACAAAGGGCCTGACTGTCCAACCTCAACGTCAGGCACCCATTTGGGTCTGCCAGAATAATTGCGAGCCATCGCTCGGTCAGCGACTGCTGTCATGGTCACGACGTGGGCCAGCGATGGTTTGCTTCAACTGATTATACGCAACCCTTCCTCCCACCTCTGGCTTGAAAAGAACCAGCATGTAGCATATAAGTACCCAAGAACCAGCATATAGCATGTGCGGCGCAATTCATGTGACACAGTGTCAGGAGGGCTAAACATAATTAAAAAAAAACCAACTCCTTATTTGTCAGAGCCCTTCTGACAGTGTGTCACATGACTTGTGCTGCACATGCTCTATGCTGGTCTTTGGGTACTTATATGTATCGTACGTTGATTTCAAAAATAAATAGTTGAGAGTTTGCGCTCGTGTGTCTCTTTCTTGTCCTTGTCTTTTGTGCGCGCTAACAAAAGTTTAAATATGGACACATACCAACTTGCCAGTAATCAGTTTTACTGCAATACGTTTCAGAATTAGGTTTTTATCTTTTTCTTTATTGTCAGTATCGAAATGCTTAACAGCTCCGCTGTTAAACACAGGCCATTGTCACACTCTGCTTTGCAGACAAAAGTTCCGTTTTCCCGAGAAGTTATTGCTTAACTGCACTTACCTTGCGAAGCACCATAACTAAAGTGCGGGCATCGGAACAGGCTGCAAGGTTGCACGAGACCCCACAGGCTCTGCATATACAAAAATCAATTAAAATGGGAAAACACTTGTTTTCGCAACTTGCCTCTGGGCAGCAGGTGACTTTGCTGAGATGCAGTTGCTGTCGGTTGAGGTGTAACAGGCGGCACAATTCGTCTTGGTTGAGAAAGAAAAGGAACAGCCCAGGCTGCACAGAAAAGTTGTTGAGAAGGAATAATAGTAAATTATGCGGTCTATGTTACCTGCTAAAGATGCATGATCATGCGTCGGCTCTCTTGTCATAAGGTGGTGTGCAGGGGACGTAGGTATAGCTGCATTAAAATATTTCATTAGTTGATCTGCTTGGGCAATAAACAAAACCAGCACATACGGTGTTGCAGGTAGTGGATGTTGGAGGAATTCCTATAGCTGCACTGCATTGTCGGGCGGTTAAAGCTGGGTATGCCATGTTGCAAAACCGGTGATGCTCCTGCACAAAATTGCGTTAGTAACTTGTCCAAGGCAATTAATCATTGAATGGGGATCAAATAGCCATAGGCGTATCTACCGGGGGGGCAAGGGGGGCGCCAGCCCCCCCATTGAGAAAAGTTGCACACTGAGAAACCATCACACACACTGAGAAACCATCACACACACGGGGGGGGGCAAGGGGGGCGCCAGCCCCCCCATTGAGAAATGTTGCACACTGAGAAACCATCAAGTGAGGCGAAGTTTTACTTCTGCACTTTAAGCACTTATTTATTTAATGAAATTTATCCAGCGCTTCTGCTATGAAGGTTGTCTCCCGTGTCTCACCAGCACGCACTGTAGGTTCTCTGCTGTACGGACCACCTATGCGACGCTTTCGCGCTTTGCGCGGCAGCATTGCAGAGAAGGCTACTGCTGAGTAGAGGCTCTTAACGTTAGACCACTCTGTCATTTTATTATGCTCTGCCTGGCATAAAGTTTACATAATCGACGACGCAAATACGGGCAGCAGTAAACGTTTGATAGACCGATCAAACGGTCTTCCTCTTCCAGGAAATTCTTTTTCTTTCATCGGAAAGGAATAGCATCACCGCTGCTGCATATATCCAATTTGCTAAGTCGATGAGTGTGCCGAACTGTTGAGTGTTTTTGTTGGGCCGAATTAGGGGAGCTAAAGAATGTTTCCGCTTGAGTTTCCAACTACCTGCGTCGCCTTGCCGACGTTTTTTAGATTAATCTAAAAACGTTGGCCTTCCTTATCATATGGTAGCTTGCAGCGATCGCGGCGGTTTGGAACAAGGTGAGGAATAAGGCAGTGGACTCGAGTACATTGGTAAACCCAGCTTTCAAGCTTGTCCCGCAACTTGATCTACCGGACCAGGGAAATGGTCAAGGTCCACGGTTCTCTGGACTAATAATTGTGGGGTTTTACGACCCAAAACTATGACATGATTATGAGAGACGATGGCTCCGGAAATGTCGACCACCTGGGGTTCTTTAACATGCACCTAAACCTAAGCACGCGGATCTCACGCATTTTCGCCTGCATCGAAAGTGCAGCGGCCGCGGCTGGGATTCCACCCCACGACATGGGTTTCCTGGCTAAGGAGACTGAATTGACAGCCGGGCTAGTTGGTTTTGAGTCATCTCGAATTGACTTTACAGAGCAAAGTACAACTCGGACGGCAAATAAGCGCACATGCGCAGCGCTGTTTATTTCCCTCCCTCTCTCCCTTCCTCTCAGCAAGAATGAGTTCACAGAGTCGTACACGCGCACAAACAGCTCAACATCGTTATACTACAACTGAAAATCTCGCCAGCTGCTATAAGTAGCCGCTACCAATGTGATCGGCGGACAGCCTTCTTGAATTACGTCCAGAATGAGACACTGTCAGGCTATTGTTTAGGTCAGGCCATACATGGTGCCTTGCATGGTTCCCAGTCATTTTAAAATTTTTACTGGTTAAATTTTCGTTTCACAGACAGGCCCATCGTTCACATCATGATGTGGTTACATCTTGCCCACAGTCGAAGGACCAACTGCCTGTTCTTTAAGTCAAATTGTGTTCCATAAGCTGAGTCCCAGCCGAAGTCCGTGAAAATTGCTGTTCAATCACCCTCTTACCCACCCATGTATACAACGCTCGCTACACATGCTTCCCTTTGGGATAGTATAAAAACGAGATCGAGACCTGTGACCGCGATCAGATATACCACGGCACCGCCTAAAGACCATGTAAACTCTTGTATGCTTTCAAAGCCAAAATTGTGCAGTGTATGCAGTTCACATTAAAAAAAAACAAGACGTTTTTAAGTATTGCGTAAACATTCAGCCAAGTCACCACACTGAAAAATTGAACTGAAAACACTTCACAGTAGACGCAAAAGCGGCAAGAAAACACACTTAGCTTTGCAGGGTAGCAGCTGCCCCTTACAATGTCCGGGTAGGAAAAGACGTCAAAGGAGCTTCCGTCGAATGAAACAATAAATATTGAAAGCTGAGAGGATCGGTACGGCTTTGCATAAAGATCCCCAATTATTCTGCACTTTTTCGTACAATTTTGATGCCCCATTCTGACTCAAGGAAGATGTGTATTAGTACCACGCGGTTGTCTTTAAGCAAAACAGAGTTGTCTGGTCTCTTCATAGTCAGCAGACTACCGCCCCACATTGTCTTTCTAAACTGCCTGCAATGCACATACGAGAGGGCAGGACCGCAAGCGTGACAGGTTGAAGGTACGCTACCGAAGTCTTGACGCTGGTTATTACTGTGAAGGGCACAAGCTGAACAAGCCGTCTCTTCGCTAATCCAGGTGTATTAAAGAGTTAACGTTGTATATCAACGATTCCCTTCCATAGAGGCTGCTGAATCTGCGTACAGCGGAACGAAGTAGTTGTTCCGCATATGCCAAACGCACCATCATTTTTGATGAGCAAAGAAGAGGTATTGCAACGTGCAAGCAGACAAAGTGGTGATAGAGCGGAGGATTGAGTACACTTTTCAGGACAACTGGGCCAGCATAAAGCAGCATGAAACGAAATTCTGATGCCTTCCATTTTTCATACTCCTCCATTGTTCTGCATTTCCTGGGAAAATCGCTTGGCACATGCTTTCGGAACTTCAGAAGAGGTTCGGACGTTTGTTTGATGGATGCATTGGAGGCTCTTACTTTTAATGGGCCTTTCACCAAGTACGCTATCAATTTGCGAACAACGCCAAGGCATACGACGTGCATGTATTCTAGTGGAAAGGCCGATACCATGGGCAGAACAACCTCTTCAAAAGGAGAAGTGTTTTACGGTACTCGGGCTGGCTTTTGCGACTAAACGAACCGTCAGTCCGTAGAGGACAAGTCAGGCTCTGGTATTTCATACGTCCTAAGTATGTTCCTTTCGCACAACACTTGTCACAGCTGAAGTACCTTGAAAACGATTTCGTCACTTTCACGTATGCCTTCGCTGGTGCGTCACATTGATTTTGTATCTGACACTATTGTGAAAAAGCCATTCGTTAGCACGTGCCGAAGCTCCTGAGTAAGTGGCTGAAGGTATTCTTCTAGCGAAGGTTTTGATGTTCCGTAATATATGCCCACAGGGAACACTAAATCATGACATCTTTTTCATGGATAATGGCCATAACAACGGCCATAACGGAACTATGGCCATAACTGCTGAAGGCTGCTCTTAAAGAGAGGCAGCCCATCAATATTGAAAGATATTTCCAACCTCTGCAAATTATTGCCAGCGCCCCATAGGTCAAAAGCACGTGCCAGCCACGCTCCCGACCAATGTGCCCGTACTGCCCATTACACATTGATACTGTGTGTATCCCGCTTGGCGTGTAAAGTAGCGCCCGGTGGCCTTTGGGTAGCTCAAGAAAGCGTGGTTTCAAAATAGCCAGTAATGAGTTCGTAGCGCTCATGGTGACACGGTGTTTTACAGCCCATCCCTGCAGTTGATATCTAAGAGACAGTGAGTCAAAGTGGGTAGAGCCTTCTACATCAGTGTGCATCCCCCTTTCGCTGTAGCTGTCATCCGAGAAAAAAAGCATCTGTTGCAGGGGTGAAAAGGTCGCTATCCGTAGTAAAGTTAGCGAAAGTTTCAGGGATCGTTTTCTCATGTTCATCCATTACTGTTGCATTGCGCTCACAGGAAGTAGATATGTATTTGGTGGCTCCATCTTGTGCTAGAGGTTGGAACTACGCACCATCGTAACCTCTTGCGACCACCAGCGCCTTTCATGTCTGAGTAGCCTAAGATTACGGCGGTGCTTGGCAGCCAAAAACTTCTCCATTTACCTGTGATCACCTTTCTCCGGTGGCCTTGGCATTGCTGGAAAAGAAGAGTGGCCAGAAAAACCGTCAGCGTAAAAGAAAAATTAAGAAAGCATTAGCTTCGGATTGGTTCACTCATATGTAAGAAACGGCCCTGCCACGGTGGTCTAGTGGTTATGGCGCTCGACTGCTGACCCGAAGGTCTCGGGATCGAATCGCGGACGCGGCGGCTGCATTTGCGATGCAGGCGAGAACGTTTGAGGCCCGTGTACTTAGATTTAGGTGCACGTCAAAGAACACCAGGTGGTCGAAATTTCAGGAGCCCTCCACTACGGCGTCTCTCATAATCATATCGTGGTTTTGGGACGTTAAACCCCACATATTATTATTAAATATGTAGGAAACATCGAAATAAATAGACCGTAGCACGGTTAGCTATAAGGGCGTCTGGTTGGCAGCCCTACACTAACTGAAAGAAGAATAGAAATAAAGCTGTTATAAACACTTAAAGATTAAAAATGTTCATTCAGTAGTGACAGCTTTATCCCAGTTTTCAGATAGAAGTAATTACGACAATTTTCTGAGTTTCAAAATACGGCAGCCGTTTCAGTACATGCGTGCACACACACACACATGCATAAAAAAGACAGGATTAAAGATTATGAGCATAAGCTAAAAGATTATCGAAAGCAAAAAGAAATCTACAGCTAAGTTTCAATAAACATGAATAAAAGTTCTCTTTAATGAAACATTGTGATCATTTCACGTCACGGATACTGAACGGCGTAAATGCTCATCGCCAAGATTAGTAATTTATTGTGTACTAGTAGAATCTAGCGCCAGAATAAAAAATTGGAGTCCAACATAATATAAACTGAGTTTCTAGTGCAGCAAAAACAACATAAGTCCATACCAATCATTTATTCTAAAGAGGCGCTGAAGACATGCATACTGTATGTAGTGGTGCGTTAGTTTCTTCCATACGGCTCTGCAGTTCCGGGCGCTGCACAGGCTACTCAACTCGAATCGCGTTTTTTAATGCACTACATGAGATGCCGAACCGAACCCTAGCGCGAAGCGATATTCCAAGAACGCCTGTAAAGGCGAACCGAATGAGACCTTAAAACAAAGAGAATAACGGTTGTGAATTGGGATCAAATCTTCTGAAACCATAAGCAAGAACTGTTGTTGCAGTCATCGTGCAGAGCCTATCTAAGATGGCGACTTATCTAAGTGATGCGGTGTGTTGCTGTTGTTGCCCGACGACCGGGTTTGTGAAAAAATTCATGAATGATGTCGCTTATCAAGATGATTGCCTGCCGTTGAGCATGCGTGTTTCGCCTTTGTGCAGTGCCTATCAATTTGCTGTTTCGATTTGAACAAAGTATTTTGATCCTTCGCCTATCTTAACATGTTTGTATTTCTCCAAAACAATGCGCAGTGCAAAATTTGGAGGACGCTCCAAATGGAGGACACAACACAGTGGACAATGGAGGACACAACACAATGCACAAAGAATTTGAAATAATTTACATAGCGTAAGTATATTTATTGCTTTGCCATAAAATGGAAAGGAAAACTAGAATTCCTTGTGAAAATCTTCCAGCGCTCTATACGAGGACAACACAAAAAGAGTACGTAGACTAGCCCAGAAGAGTTTTACAATGTACAGGATTGGTCAAAAGTTCCCAGGCCGCAGTGGCCCGGCCGAACAGCAGCTCGCTGCTATCGGGGCGCTGTTATCGCAATCACGCTTTGGCGCACGCAGGCGTCGAGCGTGTGCGAGGGAGGGGGGGGGTGCAACCCTTTCTCGTTCTTCTTCTCGTTCATAAGTAATCGAGGAAAAAACATGGTGCGTCATGTTCCCTCACTGTTCGCCCTACGAATTGTATAATACTGTACAGCGCTGCTCATTCCACCAAGATGTCCCAACTAGTCCCAACTAGCCCCAACACAAGCGCTTCTGAATATATGTCGGGATCCGATCATGTTCGTCTGCAGTGAACTGCGAATTCTGCTGCGCAGACGGCTGAGAGAGCCATCGCAGTGCCAATGGAATGTTAAACGCATGATATTGTTTTCCAGGAAGCCGAAAACTACGGTAATGTATATGGTGTCTAGCTAAATGTGGCCGCAAGCACGATACGTCAGTTTTCCGGAAGACCGCCGCCTCTCTACACGCACAGTAGTAAAAGATCGAAGAGTGGACAGTGGAGGAACATGACGCACTATGTTCATTCCTCGCTTTCGTATCAAGAAGAGCAGGAAAAGGAGAGGGATGCACACCCCCCCTCCACGCACAAGCTCGACGCCAGCGTGCGCCAAGGCATGATTGCAATGGCAGCGCCCCGATAGCGGCAAGCTGCTGCTCCTCGGCCGGGCGTTGCAGCCTGGGAACGTTTGACCGCCTGTCTACTCGATGTTTGTGTATCGTGAATGGTAAATGAGGAGTGCGGCACGGATCACGGTCGGGTAGAAAACTGGCGCATGCCACGCACGCGCGGGGGCAGAAAATAGAGAGTTTTAGCAACTTACGGAAATACGGTACGCAATACGGTAAGGCAGTACAGTAGCATTCCTCCTATCCCGCTCGTTGTGTTTTTGCCGCTCCCCGTACCAGTGACAGTGCGTCCCCCGATCAACAGGTGTCTCGTTAACAATATGTAAGCTGACGCGCAAGAATGAGGAGTCAGAACGGCACAGTAATTTTTTAAAAAGCTTTTGTGGTGTTAAGGGTGCCTTCACCTGCAAAAGGTCGACGACCGGGAAAGGAGAAGCGGTAGTGTCATACGGTAGCGCATTTGCTTACCGTATTTATGTAACTTGCTAAAACTCTCTAATATTGGAGGGCCACACCATCACAGGCATGCGCACGGAGAGCAGGGGCCGGCCGCCATCCCTAGCGACCTAAGAGGGGGGGGGGGGGGGCGCAAAGTCAGCCCCATACATTGACATTATAGGAAGAGGGTGCTACGACGAGCCTTCCCACCCTGAAAGGACACTCTGCGCACGTCTATGCACACCACGCACACATAATTGGCATTCCAGCACTTCTTGATGCTTCTATTATTCACAAAGTGGGCCCAGCACATCACCTCTGCGACGCAGGTTATTTGCTGACTTATGACAGCGCAGATGCACAAATATAGTTTCCCGCGTTACAATGAACGCGCGCTCTTAAGTAGGGATAACATTACGGCCCGATACTCGTTGCTTCAAACCTGTCGCGCGACACCAGTGGCGCTCCCTCCAATGTTTTTTTTCCTCCAGCACATATGAATGCATTGAGACACACCGCAACGGTCGTGTCACGTGCATGCTTTCTTCTTAAAGTACACGCAAAAAGAAGAATTAAAACACCACTCTTTCATTTCCCTAAAAATGTAGGGGTCCTCATATTGTAAGCCAAACGTCAGGTCAAAGCAGTCTCTGCAGTTTGGCAACACCGCCTAGAAGAATTAAGGCCTCCTCGCCCAAGCGCCTACGTCACCAAGCTCAGATATCGCTCGTACCGAGAGCAACGCTGTCGCCCAACGTCTGGCATTGCGTGAAAGGGCAGGATAACAAGTCCGGACATGAAGAGCTACGGATGGCTCGTGGTGGCATCCGCAGTGACTCTGACTAGAACCGAAAGAAGTCATTCTTTTTTTAGCGTTTGCAAGAGTTGGGACGCTAACATTGCCAAACGTTGCAGCAATAAACTATTTGGTTTCAATTAGCCAACTGTATTGTGAAAGTACGGCACGCCACATCGCTAATAGAGTTTCCTAAAATTAACTGTAAAGGACTCTGGCGCTGCGATCGTTCAGCCACAATGGGAATGATGGGTAGTACACGCATTTGCCTAGTCTTCTGTAGCGGCACGCCCTCGCTCCCGCTTACAGCGGCACGAACTCCGAGCGGTGCGCTCAGTTCGCACCTACTTACAGCGCCCGCACCGCGTGGCGCAATACGCGCGAAATAAAGATCATTCTCTCCAGCGACCATCGTGTGTTGAGGTACAGGCGCTCCCAGAATAATTCGGAACGCCGAGCACGCAGGCGCTCGCCGGCGGAACGCACCGGCGGATAAATTCACGCAAGGTGTGCGCACGCGCGACCTCCCTAGTGAGCTAGTTTCGCTCCCTAGTGCATCTAGATTGGCGTTGTCTTGCACGTAGCGCTAGGTGCCACCATGACAAGGTGCGCGGGACGGACCAGGCCCTGTATCATACTGCGCACCGCAATCTGTAGATATAAAGGCTTGTCGATTCCTTGCGGCGTATTCTCGTCATTATCTGCATCCATTATGCGATACCACTTGCGGTTGAAGCACCAAGACCACAAGGTCATTCCTGCCTTCTTTTCAACCGTGTTGGTCTGTTCTGCGATGTGTTAGTTCCTGCTTAGTTATCTTAAGATCCGTGGTACTACTAGCTTGGTAATAAGAGGTCAATTTGGACTATTACACGACCGCTCCCTTACAGGTGTGTCGGCGATGGCGGTAATAAAACAGTTCACGAAATTAAATAACGTGGCTTGTTCGTCAAGTCCGATTTTATGCAGACGAAGTGACTGCATGAGTACTATAATCGTAACTGTTCGGGATTAACGTCCCAAAACCACGAAATGATTATGAGAGATCTGTAGTGGAGGGCTACGGAAATTTCGACCACCTGGGCTCATTGACGTGCATGTATATCTAAGCACACGGGCCTCGGGCGTTTTCGCCTCCATCGAAAAGATACTACCTTAATTGCTCTACACGACACCACAATCTTTTATTTTGCGCACCACATCAGGATGTTTCCGTATATTTGTGCATCAATAAATAACGGAATCTGGCTGTTTGGTAGCGAGTATTCTTACATTTTGATCACGTGTCTTCATTTGTTGGCGCAGATAGCAATTTTCTTTTGCTCAGAGTGAGCTAGGGAGTCTCCTCACTTGGTTGCAGGTTCACTGCTGTCTTAACCTGGCCGGCGCTTTGAAAAAGATCGGCGACTGCTGCAGCAATAATGAGAAGGTCGCATTGTTGTGTCTTCCGGATCGTGGTGCACGTGTTAGTCGGCCGTCTTCATCCCTGTATGCCTGGATAATGCGGTTGACCGCGCTTAAAGACTTCCCTGTGAGTTGGCATATCTCGCGCTAAGATTTATCTTGTAACCAGAGCTCAATTATTACATCGATCGGCACTCTTTTCGACATGCTGCCTCGGTAGGAAAAAGGTGAACGTCATGTCACTGTCATGGTTCAGATATATTCGTATTTCTTTATCAATCTTGCCACCGATATGTTCACGGTTGCATCAGATGAAACCACCGTCCTTTGCGAGCGCTAGTCACAGTCGCCTACCGGAACTAATCTGATCAAATGATAAATATGAAGTAAGTAGAAAAAAAGAGTAATCCAAGCACACGAACACGCACACACGGCGGATCCTGCTCCAACGCGCGTGCATGCGCAGACTGCCAGACGCGGCTTGTCACAGACACCACCCACCCAGCCGCCCTTATCCAAACGCTACCGTTTTGTAGCAACACAACGCGAATCTAGGTGCAATACGGAGCAAAGGTTGCTTGCTAGGGAGACAGCGCACGCGTAGACCATGGTACTACTTTTCTACGCGCATACTCTAGCGGCGCGCTGCTGCGTGTCCGGTGTTCCGAATTATTCTGAGAGCACCTTACCTTCCGCTGCTCGCCTAGGCGCGTCTGTCTTAGGCAACATATATCGCGTTCCCTATAGCTTGGTGACCCGGACGTGATGGCTACTAACACGAGCACGACAGCGGACAACGACACACAACCACAGCAACCGCAGTCAACGGTTGGAAATGAGGATCCAGCCCTCACCGCGGATATGGAAGTCGTCTCCAATGTGCCGATGCGGCTGCCGCCATTTTGGACGAAGAAACCAGCGGTATGGCTCACTCAAGTAGAAGCTTTATTCGACTTGCGCCGCATCACTTCACAACGCGTGAAGTACTTACATGTCGTTTCGACGCTGCCCTTGGAGGTTGCAGACGAGCTTGACGTCTTGAGCGTGCCACCCCGCAGGGGCGTCTGCGCGAGCAGGCGTTTGGTGTGTAGCGACACCACGGACCCGAGCTAACGGGGGGGTTTCGACCCCCTCCCACGCCTAGCCGTGCGTGGCTTTGCCGTGTCCGGGGAAAAGGGGATCCTGGGGGTTGAGCCGACGCCGGGTGTTTGGACCTTTAAGGCCCCCCGGCAGACGCAACACACCCCTTTGGCCCCGGCTTCACGTAGACGGCACCCCTGGGCTGACCCACCCAGGGGAAATCGGCAGTCGCCTTTTCCTATCTTTCTCTACCACATCTTCGCCTTTCTCTCTCACTTTTAGCCTTTCCTGTCTTCTCCTCTCTTCCAGTTACTTCAAGGTTTTCGTGGCGGCAAGGGTTAACCTTGTGTATATGTCCTTCCTTGGGCATTATATATTAGGTTATAGTGGTCATGTACAGCTGGCGTCTGTGGCCCTATAACGGGCTGCAGCGTCCCCTCGTTGGGCTCGGTGGTGGGCGGCTGCCATGGCCACCGAAAAATATCACACTCTTATGAACTCTAATGCCTTCCCCAAACTTTCTGATCGCCCTCTCGCAAAGAGATGGCGCACCGAAGAAACCCACAACATCTTTTCTATGCCGAAAGAAATCTTCCCTCGTTTTCATGTAATACACTGCACAGATCCTCAGAAGACCGTCAGAACTCTTTCCCCATTTATTGTTGCCAAGTGTCTTGCTGACACCATTGGACCCGGCTACAAAGCCACTAAAATGATTAGCGGCGACTTGTTGCTTGAAGTACGAGACAGTGCACAGTACAGAAAGCTTTCAAACCTTGTGACATTCGGCGCTGTTCCAGTCACAGTGACCCCTCATCGGTCAATGAACACCGTTCGAGGAGTGATCTCCGATGATGACCTTCTAAACCTGACTGAAGAAGAGCTCCTCGAAGGATGGAAGGAGCAGAACGTAACCCAGGTGCAAAGAATTAAGATCAAGCGCGAGAACAAAGAAATTCCGACAAAATTTTTGATCATCACTTTTGCTTCAACTGTCCTGCCAGAGTCCCTTGAAACTGGGTATACAAAAACAAGAATCAGGCCCTACATCCCCAATCCACGTAGGTGTTTTAAGTGCCAACGTTTCGGCCATGGTTCGCAGAGTTGCAGAGGCCGACTGACCTGTGCCAAATGCGGGAACCACGAACACTCCTCCGACACCTGTGACAATCCGCTCCACTGTCCAAACTGCGAAGGTGAGCACGCGGCATACTCTAGAGCCTGTCCTACATGGAAAAAGGAAAAAGATATAATCACGCTGAAATACAAAGAAAATATCTCGTTCAGGGAAGCACGAAGGCGGTGTTCGCCTTTCTATGGCACATTCTATGCTGATGCGGCGCGTCGGGGGGCAGCGCCGCAGCGGCCTCCGCCACAAGTCCAGCTCGCGCGCAGCGAGCCGTTTGTGGCTCCTGCCCCCGTGGTGGAAGCAGTTACCTCTGCTCCACCCACCCCGCAAGAAAGTCCCGCTACCCTAGGGTCGCTGGCACCAACACAACCACCGGCGAGAGCCTGCGCTACGCGAACCGAACACGCAGGACCGTCACGACCCGTCACGGTGGGCGCAGCCAAGGCAGCCTCACTCTCTCCGGTCCCAGCTGGCGCTGTCGACGAACAGCGCAGCCTGGACCCGAAGACTGTCCCATCTACCTCCGGGCTGGTGGGCTCAAAAATCTCGTCTTCTGTGGCGAGACCTTCACGGGAAACCTCCCGCTCGTACGAGCGCTCGTCCGGCGCCTCGCAGGAGGCAATGGACACTACACCTATCCTAACGGCGCATCAAGCGCCCAAGGAGCGGCGAGCGTCCCTCGACCGCTCCAAAAAAGATAAGACTCGCGTCACAGGGCCAGGAAAGGGCCCTGCAATCTAAGGCAGTACCTTTTTTCTCTGTACACACAGCACCAACTTACATTCACAATGGAAACACAAATTATGCAGTGGAACGTGAGGGGTCTTCTTAGGAACCTCGATGACGTTCAAGAACTTCTACACAAACATAACCCAAAAGTGCTGTGTGTGCAAGAAACACACCTTAAACCAAAGCATACGAACTTCCTTACACACTATATAACTTTCCGCAAAGATCGTGATGATGCGCTCGCATCGTCTGGCGGTGTTGCCATCTTAATAGACAAAAGTGTAGCATGTCAACGCATGCAGCTGCAAACACCACTGGAAGCGGTGGCCGTTAGGGCTGTTCTTTTAAACAAACTCATTACCATTTGCTCACTTTATATACCCCCACACTATCAGCTACACAAACACGAATTTCAGTCTTTTATAGATGAGTTGCCAGAACCTTACGTTGTTCTCGGTGACTTCAATGCTCACAGTAGCTTGTGGGGCGACTCTCGCAACGATGCGCGAGGCCGGCTCATTGAGCAATTTCTGCTCTCTTCGGGTGCATGTTTATTGAATAAGAAGGAACCAACATTTTATAGCCTTGCCAACCAAAGTTATTCATCCATAGATCTTAGCATTGCTTCTCCCACACTTTTACCTTATCTTATCTGGAGCGTTATAAAAAACCCTTTTGGGAGTGATCATTTTCCAGTACTCCTGCGAACAACAAAACAAAACGAATCTCCACCACAAGCCCCGCGGTGGAAGGTCAATGCAGCCAACTGGGAAAAGTACCAACGTCTTACTGCAAGGATCTCTTGGGCCGACATGTCTTCCTTAGGAATTGACGCTGCAGTTCAATATTTCACTGTTTTTATAATTGACGCTGCCTTGCAAAGTATACCTGAAGTAAGAAGTGCGGTAGGTAAACGTCGTGTTCCTTGGTGGAACGAAGAATGCCGTGAAGCTCGCAAGAAGCAGAACAAAGCGTGGGGGCTACTACGCGATTCCCCCACTGCAGAAAATCTAATCAATTTTAAGCAGGTAAAATCTCAAGGGCGGAGAACGCGCCGGCAGGCCAGAAGAGAGAGTTGGCAAAGATACATATCAAGTATCAACTCCTACACGGATGAAGCTAGGGTATGGAACAGGGTTAGTAGGGTACAGGGTCGACAAACATTCTCTCTTCCTTTGGTGAACACACATGGAGACACATTGGAGGACCAGGCGAACTTCCTGGGCGCACACTTCGAACATGTGTCCAGTTCGTCACATTACTCCGAAGCCTTCCAACGGTATAAAACACAGGCAGAAAGACAGAAGTTAGAATACAAAAGTGCAAAAAGTGAGGGATACAACCGGCCTTTCTGCTTGGCAGAGCTGCAGGCAGCACTAGCTTGCTGCAACGGGTCTGCCCCAGGTGCCGACCGTGTAGTATACGAAATGTTGCAAAATCTACCACATGAATCACAAAACACCCTCCTCTGTCTCTACAACGGTCTATGGTCGTCCGGAGAGATCCCCACTGCGTGGAAGGAGGCTATTATAATTCCAGTTGTGAAAGAGGGCAAGAATCCATCTTTGGTTTCCAGTTACAGGCCTATAGCCTTAACAAGTTGTCTTTGTAAAGTTTTTGAAAAGATGATAAACCGCCGGTTGTTACATTTCCTCGAATCCAACAAACTACTTGACCCCTATCAGTGTGGCTTTCGAGGAGGTCGGTCCACTACTGACCATTTGATACGTATCGAGGCACAAATTCGTGAAGCATTTGTCCATAAACAGTTCTTCTTGTCTGTGTTCCTCGATATGGAAAAGGCTTATGATACGACGTGGCGGTTTGGAATTATGAGAGACCTCTCGCACTTAGGCGTGCGTGGTACAATGTTAAATATAATAGAAAGCTACTTGTCGAACCGCATATTCCGTGTTCGGGTGGGCAATGTACTATCAAGACAATTTGTGCAGGAAACTGGAGTTCCTCAGGGTGGGGTACTCAGTTGCACCCTTTTTATTATAAAAATGAATTCTCTTCGTCTGTACATCCCACGTAACCTGTTTTATTCTACGTATGTAGATGATGTGCAGATAGGGTTTAAATCCTGTTCTCTCGCAATCTGTGAGCGACAGGTCCAGCTTTGTCTCAACAAGGTCTCGAAATGGGCTGATGAGAACGGGTTCAGATTGAACCCACAAAAAGCACTTGCGTCCTTTTCACAAGAAAAAGAGGTCTACACCCTGATCCTGAAATTTTCATGCGGGGTGAGCGTCTAGCGGTCAACGGAGAACACAAATTTCTAGGCATAATCTTAGACGCAAAGTTAACCTTTGTACAGCACATAAAATATCTTAAAAATAAATGTATGAAAACAATGAATATCCTAAAAGTGCTGTCACGCACAACGTGGGGCAGCGATAGAGAATGTCTGATGAACCTCTATAAAAGCCTCATACGCACCCGTCTAGATTATGGAGCGATCGTTTACCAGTCTGCAACGCCAACTGCTCTGAAAATGCTGGACCCTGTCCACCATTTAGGCATTCGTCTTTCCACAGGTGCCTTCAGAACAAGCCCTATAGAAAGCCTCTACGTGGAATCAGACGAGTGGTCTCTTCATTTACAGAGGTCATACCTATCTTTTAAGTATTTTTTAAAGTGAACGCAAGCACTGATCATCCCGCATATCCTGCTGCAAATGACCTGTCCAGTTGCCAGCTTTTCCACAACAAACCCGCAGTGAAGGAGCCTTTCTCGCTGCGTGTACGAGCTCTTGCTGTAGAAACAGGTGTCCCACTGCTCGAACACCGCTTAATGGCTCCTACTTTACAGGTCGCGCCTTGGGAGTGGCAGGTTATAGACTGTGATACTTCTTTTGTAGATGTCACAAAGCATGCCCCCCTGTGAAAATCCAGATGTATTTCCGTGAACTGCAGCACAAATACCCTTGCGCAGAAATTTTTACAGATGCGTCAAAGTCCCATGCTGGCGTGTCCTACGCAGTCGTCGGTCAATCTTATTCTCACTCTGGTACTCTGAACCCTAACACAAGCATATTCACAGCAGAGGCACACGCAATACTGGAGGCCGTAAAACACATTAAAGAAATGAAACTAAGAAATGCAGTAATATATACAGACTCCTTAAGCGTGGTGAACGCTTTAAAAACCCTCAAAACATACAGAAATCCTGTTATTGTATCGCTATACTCACTCCTGTGCACCGTATACTCGGCCGAACAGCATGTTGTAATATGCTGGGTGCCAGGACATCGTGGTATAAAGGGCAATGAGCTGGCTGACGAGCTCGCCATGTCAACTCATGCAAACGCTACTGCATCGTCCACAGCAGTCCCTGTAATGGACTTAAAGCCCCTAGTAAGGAAAAAACTCAGGGCTTACTGGCAGCGGTTATGGGACCGACAACTAGAAAATAAGTTACACGTGATAAAGCCACACCTCGGTAACTGGCCACCCACATCAAACATACGTCGTACAGATGTAACACTCTGTCGACTTCGAATAGGACACACACACAGCACACATGCACATCTCTTGGTCGGTGGTGATCCACCTGTGTGTGATAAATGCGGTGAGCCACTCACCGTGCTCCACATTTTATTACAATGCAAGGAACTGGACGCTATTAGAAGAAAACATTTTCCGTTTCCCTACCGACGTCAAATACCATTGCATCCATCTATGTTCATAGGTAGGGAACCGCTTTTTACATATAAATCATTATCCGCTTTTTTAAAGGATGTAAATAGTTTCCATGTCATGTTCTCCGGCAACCCGTAGCACCACCTCTGAGAAGAGGCTGCTGCTGCGGTAGCTACAAGAAAATAGCACCTGCCTCGCGGCCCTTGGACACAAGGGCTGTGAACGAGGCATTCGTGCTCTGGCCATGTGGTTATCGTTCATTATCACGACTCCCTGACATTGATCCTCACTGCATACATCGCGTCACTCTCATAATTTTATCACTTATATGTTTTACCCGCCCTAGGGCTCGGATTTTTAGGCCCATATACAGCCGTGTAACATTATCATAGCTCATATCCCCTACATATCGTAAATCGCGTTTCATTCTTATATTTCACCTCTGTTCATGGCGCTCTTTGGCCAAGCATGGCCCTTGCGCCATTAAAACCCAGATATCATCATCTTGAGCGTGCCACACCCATCTGAGCCATACTAACATTTTAAAGTTATTGTTCTGACACGCAAAACTGTTTCGGAGCGCAGCCGCCTGCCGCAGCTCTTCAACGCTCAAGAGCTCGGAGACAGACGACCATCGCAGCTGCTGCACCGAATGCGCCAGCTACACGGCGACAGCACGCTATACTCCGAAAGCCCGCTGCTTCGCGAGTTCTCTTTGCAACGCCTGCCCCAAAACCTAGTTCCTGTCTTGGCTGCTGCTGGTGACATACCATTAGAGAAGCTAGAGGAGCTAGCCGACCGTATATACGATTACTCCCCCGCCAGCCCCACTCTTGCGTCAGCGACCGCCATGACACCCGACACCGAAGTGCGTCACTCTCGCCTCGAAGAGAAAGTGAAGCAGCTCGCTGTCTCCATCGCTGCGATGCGGACTTCGGCACCTCGCCGTTCCCGCGGCAGCTCACGTTCACGCTCCCGCTCAACTAACAACCATGATGTCTACTGCTGGAATCACGCCCCTTTTGGTTCCAGCGCTACGAAGGGCCGGGCTCCCTGTCGCTGGCAGGAAAACACAAATGCGAGTCGCTAATGGCGGCGAGTGACTCGCCTGACGCCACAGCGACACGCAGCCGTCTGTTCTACATAACAGACAAGATCACAGGACGTCGTTTACTGGTCGACACAGGCGCAGAGGTGAGCGTTACTGCTGCCTCACGTTTCGATCGGCAACGCGCTGAGAGAACTGCATTATTACAAGCTGTGAACAGTTCAGCAATCGCCACGTTTGGACAGCGCTCCCTAACCATCGAGTTGGGATTGCGCCACACATTTCGGTGGATATTCATCGTCGCTGACGTGCGCTTCGCCATACTTGGAGCGGACTTTCTTACAAACTTTGGCCTGAACGTGGAGATCCGCTCGCGTCGCCTTGTGGACTGTACCACCAGCTTTTATGTGCAATGCATCCTCGCACCTGTATTGGCCCCTGTGCAAACGGCTCCCAACTTTGAAGCAAACTCGTTTGCCGTGATTTTGTCTGATTATCCAAAACTGACGAAATCGAACAATTTGGAAGTACCGGTGCGACACACCGTCACGCACCACCTTGTCACAACTGGACCTTCATTATTCAGCAACCCGTGACGTCTTGCTGGTGACCGCCTTGCCACGGCACACAGGGAGTTTGAGCATATGCTGCAGCTCGGCATCATTCGCCTATCGTCAAGTATCTGGTCATCCGCCCTGCACATAGTACGGAAGCGTAACCCAGGCAACTGGCGCCCCTGTGGCGATTATCGTGCATTGAACGGTTTTACTGCCCCTGATCGATATCCGCTTCCCCACATTCATGATTTTGCCGCCACACTAGCTGGAACGGCAATCTTCACCAAGATCGATCTGGTCAAAGCCTACCACCACATTCCTGGCGAGCCATCGGATATACCAAAGAGCGCCATTGCAACACCTTTTGGACATTTTCAGTATGTCCGTATGCCTTTCGGGTTGAAGAACACCGCCCAAACATTCCAGCGATTCATCAATGTGGTCATCCGCGGCTTACACTTCTTCGTCGCCTACCTCGATGACATCTTGTGGCAAGTTCTTCACTTGAACAGCACGCCGATCATCTGCGATTGCTTTTCTCAAGACTCCAGGAACATGGCCTGACCATTAACACAGCGAAGTGTGTTTTTGGCGCCAGCAGCATTGAATTTCATGGCCACCTGGTCACACCTGAAGGAGTCCAGCCATTGGAAAGCAAAGTTCAAGCCTTGCGCAATTTTCGTCGCCCAACGTCACTTCGCAAACTGCGCGAGTTTCTTGGACTGCTGAACTTTCACCGTCGTGTCCTACCTAATGCGGCCCAAATTCTTCTGCCACTCACCGAAATGCTCAAGTCAACCAAAGCACCATCAGCTGCTCTTGAGTGGATAACTGCAGCTGATGCGGCGTTCGAGGAAGCTAAAACTACTCTCGCAAACGCGACAATGCTCGTGCATCCGCTACCAAATACACCGATGCGGCTGATCACCGATGCTTCTTCGAACGCCGTTTGTGCCATCCTACAGCAATTGCAGCAAGACACGTGGTGCCCGCTAGGTTTCTTCTCCCAGAAACTAAAGCCTGCCGTGACGCGTTACAGCACTTTCGACCGTGAACCTCTCGCCGTCTACCTCGGAACCCGGCACTTTCGCCACCAGCTAGAAGGTAATCTATTCCACGTGATAACCGACCATAAGCCGCTGATATTACCTTCTCGCGGAAATCACAGTGCTTACACATCCCGGCAAAATTCGGCATCTCAGCTTCATTTCACAATTCACTGTCGATCTACGGTACATAGAATGCCCCGTCAACTCTGCTGCCGACGCCCTTTCTTGTGTGAATGTCGTAACATCTCAGGTCGTGGACTTTGAGGCAACTGCATAGGCACAACGTTCTGACAGTGAACTTCGTGACTTACGTACAAGCTCCAGTTCTCTCTCGCTGGCTGATGTTCCGCTGCCATTCTCCTCGGGTACAGTTTCGTGCGATCCCTATTGGAAAACCCAGTGGCACTGTCCCAGTGTCATACATGATTATTGGACCAGTGTGGCGCTGGGTACTGGGACGCTGGCACGCTGCACGAGGCACGCTGGCGCGTTGCACACTGGGACACTGTCATGCAGGTTTACGGTATTCTACGTCGTTACTCTGAGACGGAGGCCCAGAGGGAAGAAATGACGAAGCCGGGTTAAAAGGAAATGAAAAAAGTAAGAAACTTTAGGTAGGAATCAGAATGAAAATGAACGACTAACCAATTAGAAGATCTGTCTTAAATTACAACATAAAGCGAGTCTTCTACTGTCCCGCTCTAAGACTCATCAAAATAAAAAAGTCACCGGTGATGTTGATGGCTTGGTAGGCAGGCGCCTAATGAGGCGGCGATGCTGACGACGTCACAGTCGCCGACCGGCACGTCGGAGCTTGACCGAAGACGTGGTAGGCTGCTTGCTCTCACCAGATGTGTCGCTGCTCCTATGCTCCACTTGAAGTGTCGCACGGGTCCATTTCCGGCAGGGAACCGCCACACAGGAGGTTCTGCCCTTCACGGGCAGTTTGGATCGGGAGTCGAGCTCCAGCACCAAGGATGCGACCTGGACCAGTCACGGCCGGAACTCCTTGAGACCGCATACCTCCGAATATACCGTGGGCAGCTGGAGCGTCATGGCCTTGGACTTCTCGCGTCCGGTCCGGAACCCGACTCGGAGTCGTGCGACACCAGTGATCCGCGCTCCAGACTGTTCCAGCCTTTCTGGCTCGACCCCTCTTGGAACGTTTCTTCTTTTTAAAGACGATAGTCTTTCTTGGGGAACTTAAACGCAGAAATTTTGGTCTGTCTTTCTGTCTGTCTGTCTTTCTGTTTGTCGGCACGTCCCTCGATTCAGCCACTCGGCCAAAGTTGAACCACTTGCCCAAGGGCCAGCCGCCTTGAACTGGTACGGCTGTTCATACTTGTGAACGTTGTCAATCAAAAAGTAAATATCATGCATATCTGAGGTGCAACATCACTAGGTAAGTATTAGGTGGCGTGTTCCTTTAATAGAAAATGCATACATACGTAATTTTAAGGACCCTAGTTTCTTACGCTGCGCTGAAAATGCATAAGAATGGAAGCTTGAGCGAGTTGGTATGCGTTCATCTTTGTTGAAACAGCGCTCACTAGACGACGACGAAGTAAAAGAAGGCACACGACAGGCGCTGCCTGTCCTGTGCCTTCTTTAGACGACGACGAAGTAAAAGAAGGCACAGGACAGGCAGCGCCTGTCGTGTCCCTTCTTTTACTTCGTCGTCGTCTAGTGTGATGAGTAAAGGAGGGGCACGAGGCGCGTGCCGAACGGGGAAGCGCGGCAACGGTGCGCGAGAAGCAAAGTCACCCGATGGCACGCGCACCAGCCACGTCGACGCAGAGGATTGGCCAGATGGGGGCTCGTGGCAGGCGACCCGAGCCGTGATGGTGAACGACGAAAGATGATCGTGGCACTGTGCTGTGGGGCACCGGACGGAGAAGATCGAGGAAGGAGCAAGCGTCGCACCCGCGGCGAAAGCGGCTGGTACTCGGTTCTGGAGGTGGCGGAACGCAAGGCCCGGGGAGTGGCCGTCGACCTTGGAAGGCTCCAAGCGAGGCTGCCCGGACCGTCGCCCCTCACTACAGCAGTTCCGGGATCGCCAGCAGCCCTTCGCTTCTCGGCAGGACGGCTGCCGACCACAGTGCAGTCAAGGAGACGCCCGTCACCTGTGGAGTCCCGAAGCAAGGGACCAAGGCCCAGTTAGGCCTAACCTCGACGCACCGAGGACGGAGAAGACTACGGGGGACGCTCGCGACGAGAGCAAGCTGCGGGCTGGACGAAGGCGATCGACGATGAACTCGGAGGACCACTGAGGACGTCGGCGACGGTCTCGACGAGAGATTGACGCGACGGGAACGTCGAGGCATCGCGACGAACTGTAAGAACGTTCCATTCCCGCAAGGCCCATAGTGGCCAGACTGAGTTGGAGACATAGCTAAGCCTAGCTAAAGCGCTTTGGTTAGCTAGTTTCGGTTCTGGTTAGATTTTGAGAAATGTAAATAGGTTTTGTAATATTGTTCAGTGTTCTTAACGCTCTTTGCTGTATGTGTCGTTTTTGCTCATTATAAACTTTGTTGTTCTTGCCCATCCTACCACGGTCTCCTGAGCCCGTCTCACTCTCTCCCGATCCGTTTTTGCCAGCACCCCCGAGATAACACGTGACAAATAATTGGCGAGCCTGCCAGGATTATATCCTGCCCAGTCACTTATTCTCGTGTGGTGCGAAGATGGATTGGGAGAAGTTGGCGGCCGTGGCCAAGGACTTGGGCATGAGCAAAGAAGAGACGCTGAAGTTTTTCGAGAATGCGGAGCGAGTTGAAAAGGAGAGAGCACGCGAAGCACAGGAGAGAGCACGCGAAGAACAGGAGAGAGCGCGCGAAGAACAGGAGAGAGCGCGCGAGGTCCATGAACGAGCGCGCGAGCAACATGAACGTACGCTCGCAGAGCAAAAGATGGAAAAGGAAATTTTAGAACTTAAGGTGCGTTTGGCACTCGCGAACGAAGTATCGCGAGACGATGCAAGTGTAGGTAGTGGCCCATCGACAGCATCGGCCAATTTACCATCTCCCGGACGAAAGCCTGTCTGCCCTCGTAAACTAATGGCACCCTTTGATGAGCGAAGGGACGACTTGGATGCTTATTTGCATCGCTTTGAGAGGATCGCGATAGGGCAGGGCTGGGAGAGGGGTGAGTGGGCTAATGCTCTGAGCCTTTGTCTCGCGGGAGAAGCACTGAGTGTGTATGGCCGCATGCCAGCAACAGAGTCATTAGACTATGACTTGGTGAAGAAAACTTTATTGGAAAGATTCCGGCTGACCGCCGAAGGGTTTCGCGAAAAATTCCGGTCATGTAAGCCTGAGAATTCCGAGACGGGCAAGCAGTTTGTCTGTCGACTGTCGAACTACTTTGATCGATGGATGGAATTGTCGGAGACAGCAAAAACTTACGAAGGCGTCCGCGACAAGGTAGTTGGAGAGCAATTCCTCAACCGGTGCAGTGGCAAGTTGGCCGTATTCTTGAAAGAAAGAAAAGTGGGCACGGTAGAGGAAATGGCAAGGCAGGCCGACCAGTTCATGGAGGCGCAAGGACTCAGAAATCTTGGAAAGGGGGTCGGTGAAAGTACGATGGCAGCGGAGGGAGATGCTAAAGGACAGGTCCCAATGAGCAAATTCAGGGCACAACAGCGATGTTTCTTGTGCAATCGGCCGGGACGTATTGCCATCAATTGTCGTACAGAGATTAGCCACAATCAAAAGGCAGTGACGTGCTCCAAATGCCAAAAAAGAGGACACAAGGCAGATGATTGTAAGATGACGTCAGCTGAAAAGATTGCCTGTGTAATGAGTGCCAGGGAAGGACAGATCGAAAAAGACATGCCGGTAGTTGAAGGAGAGGTACAAAGGCGTAAGGCGACGGTGTTGAGAGATACGGGGGCTAATACGGTATTAGTAAGAAGTAGTTTAGTGGCACCCGAGAACCTGACAGGACAGGTAAAGCCGGTGATGTTTGTTGATAGGACGATTAAATATATGCCGGAAGCAAGGATAAGAATATCTACACCCTTTTTTACAGGGCTAGTGACAGCGAAGTGTGTTGAGGATCCGCTATACGACTTGGTAGTGGGAAATGTACCTGGCGTGAGAAGGGCGGACGACCCTGATCCATTGTGGAGAAGGACTAAGAAAGGCGTGGAGCAGAGTAAAAATATTAAAGATTTGGAGCTAGCAGAAGGGGCGCAAGAAGGTGCCGAAAGAGCAGCAGTGGTAGAAACCAGGGCAGAGAATAAGAGAGATAAGTGTCTGGAACCACTGCAGGCCGCAGCCATTAATCAGTTAGATATCACAGTGGAGAAGTTCAAGGAATTGCAGGAGAAGGATCCATCGATTCAAGCGTGCGAGGAGAAATTAGGAGAGATTATAAAAAGGAAGAAGGGTAAAACGGTAGCACAATTTGTGAAACAGAATGGGCTGGTGTATCGCAAGTGTGTATTTAGCTCGGGTAAAGAAGTCATGCAGCTGATGGTGCCGGAGGAATTGAAGAGTACGGTCTTAAAACTGGGGCATGATAGTATAAGGGCCGGTCACCAGGGAATTAAAAACACTTTCGAGAAGATCACGGAAGAATTCTTTTGGATAGGAGTGTGGAGCGATGTGAGGAGATATGTCAAGTCATGCGAGGTATGCCAAAGAGCAGTGGTTAAAAAGCAAGATAGGAAGGAGGATGAAAAGGCAGAAAACAAAGAGAGTGCTACGGTGTGCAGGGCAATTGCTGAGGCGAATGAGGAGGAAGTACCGACTTATAGGGTGAAGAAACGCAGATTAAGCAAGTGGCATTGGATTGGTGACTGCGCTAGGAGAAAATAGATTTTTGAGCAGTGGAGTCAGCCTTAAACAGATTTACTGAGGACTATTTTGAGTAGATTGATGGTAATTTGTGTATTTTTCGATGGGTGAGTGTGGTGTATTGTGAGTAGTTATATTTGTGCGTGTAGCTATATAGTTTTTCGCACGATGAACTGCTGGACATTGTAAGGGGTTCCGTGCAGTGCAGTGGTTTGTGATGTGTTCGTGAAAGTGCGTGGTGAGGACAAGCATGCAGTGAAAGTAGACGTGAACAGAAGAGAAGAAGATGCAAGTCGTAAGTTTAAGACATCAGAAGAGAAGAGGGCCGTAACCCCGAGGGGGACAGAAGCAGTTTTTTGTGAAAAAACTCTTGAAAGAGGGGCCCAATGTGATGAGTAAAGGAGGGGCACGAGGCGCGTGCCGAACGGGGAAGCGCGGCAACGGTGCGCGAGAAGCAAAGTCACCCGATGGCACGCGCACCAGCCACGTCGACGCAGAGGATTGGCCAGATGGGGGCTCGTGGCAGGCGACCCGAGCCGTGATGGTGAACGACGAAAGATGATCGTGGCACTGTGCTGTGGGGCACCGGACGGAGAAGATCGAGGAAGGAGCAAGCGTCGCACCCGCGGCGAAAGCGGCTGGTACTCGGTTCTGGAGGTGGCGGAACGCAAGGCCCGGGGAGTGGCCGTCGACCTTGGAAGGCTCCAAGCGAGGCTGCCCGGACCGTCGCCCCTCACTACAGCAGTTCCGGGATCGCCAGCAGCCCTTCGCTTCTCGGCAGGACGGCTGCCGACCACAGTGCAGTCAAGGAGACGCCCGTCACCTGTGGAGTCCCGAAGCAAGGGACCAAGGCCCAGTTAGGCCTAACCTCGACGCACCGAGGACGGAGAAGACTACGGGGGACGCTCGCGACGAGAGCAAGCTGCGGGCTGGACGAAGGCGATCGACGATGAACTCGGAGGACCACTGAGGACGTCGGCGACGGTCTCGACGAGAGATTGACGCGACGGGAACGTCGAGGCATCGCGACGAACTGTAAGAACGTTCCATTCCCGCAAGGCCCATAGTGGCCAGACTGAGTTGGAGACATAGCTAAGCCTAGCTAAAGCGCTTTGGTTAGCTAGTTTCGGTTCTGGTTAGATTTTGAGAAATGTAAATAGGTTTTGTAATATTGTTCAGTGTTCTTAACGCTCTTTGCTGTATGTGTCGTTTTTGCTCATTATAAACTTTGTTGTTCTTGCCCATCCTACCACGGTCTCCTGAGCCCGTCTCACTCTCTCCCGATCCGTTTTTGCCAGCACCCCCGAGATAACACGTGACATCTAGTGAGCGCTGTTTCAACAAAGCTGAAAATGCGACTGCGCTGAAATTTGCCTTCCTCCGTGCCCTTCGCACGAGCTCATTGTTGTGTTTCGGTTTCGGTTCTGTATTGCACTGTACGAATGCCATGGGTTGGTGTTGAAAAACGTTAGTTTTGAGAAGGCCAAGAAGGTGAAAAAAAATATTTAAAAAATGAAAAAGCAGCGTTGTGGGTGGCCTTCAGGCTGCCAGTTGTGGGCGCCGCTCTGGCGTTCCTGTTTTACCCAGGCGACGTGTAAATAAAAGAGTGTGTGTAGAGTACTCGTTGAGTGCGGACGTTTCTCTGCTTCAGCGCTTCGCGCCAAACCGCGTTTTCGGGCTGGCTGGCGTCCCCGCCGGTCGCGTTGGTCACCGCCGGTCTTCGCCTGCTGCTGCGCCGAGACTACCAGCACGCAACACAGCACTCATGTTTCCCGACGTATTGCCAGATGGCGTCCATATCTCACACAGCGCCTCTTCTATCGTCTTTACACGACATTTGCGCGGCCGTCGTCGTCTTCCCTTCGTTGCTTAGTCGTCGCTGCCGTTGCCTCCGAACACGTCTCGGAACACTACAGTGCCACCACATTTAAACACCACCGCGTCAAGGCGTCTCTACACTTCACCAAAATAGGGCCCTTTTTGGGAGTGTTTTTCTGCCCGAAAAACTGTTGCTCAGTTTTCACGAAGGGGAAAGAAACCACCACAATAGTCTGAAAACCGCAAATTGTCCAATTTCCATATATCGGCGCTTGACTGCTATGTGCGGCTTACTGCAATGAGATAAAATGTTCGCGTGGTAAGCAAATGGCATCACAGTGTAGTCATTGAATCCGGCTCATGTAGTGCGCCCCGACATATTCAGACCCCTTGATGTGTTCTATGTGGAATTCATATTCCTGCAGGGCTAAACTCCATCTCAATACTCTGCTGTTGAGATGTCTTGCCTGCGATAAATATTGCAAGGGTTGATGATCGGATTGAACAATTAAGGGGATTCCATATAAAAGTATGTGGAACTTTTCGATAGCCCACACAAGAGCTAAAGACTCACGCACTATCGCCGAGTACTTCTGTTCTCGAGGCAATAATTGCCCGCTAGCGTATGAGGCAGGATGTAATACGGACCCATGCTCTGGCATAAGAAGTGCGCCTATACAAGTATCAGACGCGTCACTGCGTAGTATGAAAGTTCGTTTGAGATCCGGAGTCTTGACGATAGGTACTTGAGTGAGTGCCTTCTTGAGGGTTTCGAAGGCGGCCTCTCTCTCGCTGTTCCAGCTGACCGCGTTACTTTCTCTTTTCTTGGTCCTTTGTGTTAGGGGCTGAGCCTTTTCTGCATAATGGGGTATCAAACCACGGTAATAACCCGCCAGGCCAAGGAAAGAGCGTAGTTGTTTCTTGGTATCGGGTTTTGCAGCTCTCACTACTTTGAAATTGCGTACTCCGCTGGTCAAATTGTTCCGCCTCCAAGTTGATGACCAAGACAAACAACCCACGTTGCGCCAACTTCACACTTCTGGGGCTTGACCGTCAGTTCAGGCTCGCGGATTCTCCTCAGCAATTGACGCAGGGTGTCAGTATGCTCTTCCCATGTCGTCGTAGCGATGAGCACGTCATCAGTGTAGTGAACGACATTTGGTAATCCCCGAAGAAGGCGTTTCTGTAATCTTAACCAACACCAACGAGTATGGCGAGTTTGACCGTTCAATCACTCCAAGCCTTAACATATCTTGCACTTCTTTCTCGATTACTTCCTTCCTTGCAAAAGGCAATCGGTACTGCTGAGTGTCGATGGGCTCAGAGCTAGCTTGTAGCTTGTTCAGAGTAGCTTGTTCTCTGTACTTGGAAGCAGTACGAGTGCTCGATCACCAATGTTCCAGCCGGCGGGTTTTACTTCCTCTATCATAATAGTTCTTCTGGGTCACTTTAGCGCGTGTCAAGTTCTCTTGTGCCAACAATAATGTCTTCTCCAGACGATCCCTGAGGTATAAGACGTATCCATGCGTGGTCTTCGCGTATGTGGTCTCCAGTCCATAACTCTTTGAGTATACTGAGCGGACCTCGAACATGTCTGCCGTACAACAATTCAAACGGCGAAAAGCCCATACTGCCTTGCGGTACTGCGCGGTATGCAAAGAGCAGGGGTGCCAGCAATCGATCCCACTACTTGGGTTCTTCTTGACACAACTTTCGAAGCATTTGCTTCAATGTTCCATTGAATCTCTCTGCCAAGCCATTACACATGGGATTGTAATGCGTCTATTTGAGGTGTTTGATGGCGAATGAATCATTTACCTCTCTTATTAGTTCAGAAGTAAAGCATGACGCCTGATCGCACAATATATTGTGCTGGAATCCAATGAGAAAAAATATCCCTATTAGTCCCTCTGCGACGGTAGCGGAATCGATCGACCGCAGAGCTACCGCGTCTGGGTATCGGGTGGCGAAGTCTACCAGAGTCAGTATGTAGCGGTTCCCCATACGCGATGTGTGCTTTAAAAGTCCAATCATGTCCACTGCCTCTCTATCAAAAGACGTGGCGATTAAAGGCATGCGACCAAGGCGTGCGTTTCCAACCTTGTTCTTAGGGTAAGTCCGCTGACATGTGACGCGTGAGAGCACATATCTCATTACTGCCTCTTGGACACAGGCCAATAGAACGCTCCCAGACGCCGATCGATTGTTCTTTTCATATCCTGATGCCCCGACATCAAAGTTTCGTGAGCTAAAGCCAGCATTTGACCACGCATGTTTTGAGGTCGCAACACTTGTTGGGTCAATCTGTCTGTGGGTCCCCAGTAGTAACCGTATAGTGTCCCCTTTTTTTATCTCGAACGAATGCGATGCTAGTCTTCCTTGGAACACTTGACCGACTTTCCTTCTACATGAATCTAAAGTATTGTCTTCTTTTTGAGTTTTACCGAGCTCTTCTCTGGTTATATCCAAGGCGCTCATATTGACCTTGGATAAGGTCGACAGTTCTCGGCCCTTGATGCCGACCACCACAGAATCTGGTGGTCCTTCTTCTTCCTTGGTTCTCTTTTGTCTCGGTGTGGACTCATGTTTCATGACTCTCGCTTTCCACTTATCATACAGGGTTTTGTACTTCCCGTGCTTCTGGAACATTGCCAACGATAACGTCGTACAAAGGTCTTACCATGCGTCTGACCACCGAACTACCCGAGAAATAAGGTCAACGTATTTCGACCTCTGCTTCAGGAACGGTAATGCTACTGCCGTCCGCGAGAAACAACGTAGCTGTGGTGCCTGTAAGAGCTTCGTCTGGCACAAGAGATCGACGGACTGCTAGCGTGTTAATTCCTGTGTCTAGCAGAACAGACACTGTCTGGCCAAGCACTAGGCCCTGCAACACCGGTATCTCGCGAGTCACAGCTTTTGTGTCAGTTCTCACCGCGCTAGCAACGTTTCCCTCTTGTTCGTTGGATGGGGCATTGGTACCTTTGGTTGGGTCTTCTTCCTGAGACAGCAGGCAAGATGTTTTTTTCATCGAGCCGTCTATTTTTGTGCAGACCTTGGTATCGTGTCCTGGCTTGTGGCAATAGCCACAGTAAGGTTGTTTAGGATTAGTTCGGCAATCTGAGGCCCTGTGACCAACCTTGCCACATACAAAACACTTTACTGCTGTTTTCAAGGGCACGCTTCCGCTCTTCCCCGTGGCACTACTGTTCTCCGCTTTCTCACGGAACAGGAGCAAGTTAGGCTGTCTTTGTGCATCTAAGAAGTAATCGGCGGCCTCTGCGATGTCATGAAGTTTGCTGTGCTTCTTCTCACGAAGAAACAGCGCCAGCTGGTGATGGCAGTTGCTCAAAAATTGCTCCGCGACTATTAGATTACGGAGTGCCAATTACTCTTTGTCTGTCTTAGACATTTCACCCACCGATCAAAGAAACTCAAGAGCATCGTCGCATACTGTTTTCCGGACTGGCCATCTTGTGGCTTGCTCTGGCGGAACTTCTCCCAGTAGCCCTCCGTGGTAAAGTGAGAACGTTGAAGCAAGGCTAACTTGGCCTTATCGTAGTCGAGGGACTCTTCCAGAGACAACCGTCCGAAGACGTTGAAAGCCTCTCCACTCAAAGACAAGCTCAAAGCTGTTGCCCACTTTCCTTTCGGCCACTCCTGTCCGGTGGCCACGTTTTCGAACCATTTTTGGGACGCATGGCAGTCGTCCCGGTTTTCATTGAATCCTGCAATTAAGCTGTGAGGATTCACGTTGAAAAATGCGTTTCCTCTAGATCCTCGGTCAGCGGTTCTGGCCTTTTCACGATTGCCTTGCGCTTTGGCAAATACATAAATTACCACATACTTGTGCGGTGAATGGCGGCCACAGCAAGATTTAATGTAAGGACGCTTGCGCAGGACCAAGAGGGAGAGGAATAAAATTCCCACCGACGTTGGTCCTTGCAGTCCCCACTGGGCTCCCCAAGGACGTCAAGTGTGTTGAACTATCCAGAGGAAGCTAAAAGGTGTAATATGTGTAATACATGTCTTCAATGCTGTAGCCACCGGAAAATGAATGGAGCAACGCGCATTGAACACGGAAAATGAGAAAAAAACATAAAATGAAATAACCGAGGTCAACGTCTTGTGATGAAAAAAGCAAAACCACACCATAACGATAAAGAACGCGAGATAAAATAAGTTATGCGGAACAAGAACTACACACGTGTTCTGAATCTATTCAAGCAGATTAAACCCCCCTTAGAACAGACGCGCTAAGATAAGCTAAATCGTGACGTGATAGCCCCAGGGCCCTTCCCAACTCGACTGTCTCCCGACACATCATACACCTTGCTCCAAGAACCATGCCATGCGATGAGAAACCCTTACGTGCGTCAAACCTATCTCTAAGGACAGCATACTTAGTTGCCTTTTCTTTAGCCTTACTCTTCAGTACACCTTCATTGGCGTCCCAAACCACAGCCAGATCGATCACAATGACCTCGTCCCCCGATTCAATGACGAGGTCGGCTTTCAACCT
This sequence comes from Rhipicephalus sanguineus, assembly GCF_013339695.2. Classification (NCBI taxonomy): domain Eukaryota; kingdom Metazoa; phylum Arthropoda; class Arachnida; order Ixodida; family Ixodidae; genus Rhipicephalus; species Rhipicephalus sanguineus. Next base: position 39,782,244 of record NC_051178.1, read on the forward strand.
GACCCCATCGCTAGAGGTAAACCTTTGCTCCTCACTGACATTAATACCAGGGTTTTTGTCTGCGATCAATCTCGCGAGCTGTTTGGCACGTAATTATGGCGCTCCGTTCGTGCCAGATGAATAGACTGACATTCTTGAAGTATGTGGAACACAATCTTAGGTTTCTCACCGCACCGGCGGCAAAGCCGTGATGTAGGGTCTGTACTTTGTTTATTAGTTAATACACTGGTTGGGTTCAAGTTAGTACGCATCCTCAAAGCCTTAATCCTATCCCCTTCCTTGAGCAATTTCGAGTCATATTACAGCCATGTATTGGCAATAGCCTGATCCTGATGTGTTAACAGATCCTTGGTACTGTATCTAGCCTTAAGGTTAGTCCACCAATGGTTGAAACCTCGCTCAAGAACAGCAGTGACATCTGCAGGAGCTGTAATACCGGAAGGGATTCTGAAAACGTAAGATAGCCCAGAATAATTCCTATGTAAGACAGAATCGAATAGACTCTCAACGAAGAAACTGCCCAATCGAAGTAACCTAAGCTTTTAAAGTGGACCGATTGTGCGACTCGGTGAAGTTGGATAAATCCCAGCCCCCCGCATTTAGATGGTAGGTAGATCAGCTGCAACTGCAAATTCTTCTCCCTTATTGCTTCCAATTGTAACGACTGCCTTTCTCGCCTCGCGTTCTGCAGCTCGTCATCTCGTGCCCGCGCCTCCTGCTCGCCTAGCCACGCCTTCAGCTTTGCGCCCTCCAGCCCCATGCGCTGTGCCAACACCGATAAATCGCCTCGTACGCTCGCCGTAATCTTAATGCTCCTAACACCACTACAACATTAACAGATTCGTCCTGTCGTAGCGGACGCCAATTTGTCATTCAGGTTTACGGTATTCTACGTCGTTACTCTGAGACGGAGGCTCAGAGAAAAAAATGACGAAGCCGGGTTAAAAGGAAATAAGAAAAGTAAGAAACTAAGTAGGAATGAGAATGAAAATGAAGGACTAACAAAATAGAAGATCTGGCTTAAATTACAACATGAAGCGAGTCTTCTACTGTCCCGTTGTAACCCTCAAAAATAAAACGTCACCGGTCGTGTTGATGGCGGCGATGGCTTGGTAGGCAGGCGCGTGATCAGGCGGCGATGCTGACGACGTCACAGTCGCCGACCGGCACGTCGGAGCTTGACCGAAGACGTGGTAGGCTGCTTCCTGTCGCCAGATCTGTTGCTGCTCCTATGCTCCACTTGAAGTGTCGCACGGGTCCATTTCCGGCAGGGAACAGCCACACAGGAGGTTCTGTCTTCCACGGGCAGTTTGGATCGGGAGTCGAGCTCTAGCACCAAGGACGCGACCTGGTCCAGTCACGGCCGGACCTCCTTGAGACCGCATACCTCCGAGTATACCGTGGCCAGCTGGAGCGTCATGGCCTTGTCGGACTTCTCGCGTCGGGTCCGGAACCCGACTAGCAGTCGCGCTACACCAATGATCCGCGCTCCAGACTGTTCCAGCCTTTCTGCGTCGCCCCGTCTTGGAACGTTTCTTCTTTTTTCTCCTCTTGACCCTGCCCTCTTCTCAGTGGTCTTTCCCAAGGATCTTCACCGTGCTTTTTCCCGCGAATTTTCTCTTCGTTTTGCGGGCCTGGTTTTCACACGTGATATTTCGCGCGGCCGTCGTCGTCTTTCTTTCGTTGCTTAGTCGTCGCTCCCGTTGCCTCCGAGCACGTCTCGCAACACTACGGTGCCACCACATTTAAACACCACCGCGTCAAGGCGTCACTACACTTCACCAAAATAGGGCCCTTTTTGGGAGAGTTATTCTGCACGAAAAACTCTTGCTCAGTTTCCACGAAGGGGAAAGAAACCACCACAATAGTCTGAAAACCGCAAATTGTCCAATTTCAATATATCGGCGGTTGACTGCTATGTGCGGCCTACTGCAATGAGATAAAATGTTCGTGTGGTAAGCAAATGGCATCAGAGTGTAGTCATTGAATCCGCCTCATGTAGTCCGCCCCGACATATTCAGACCCTTTGATGTGTTCTATGTTGAACTCATATTCCTGCAGGGCTAAACTCCATCTTAATTCGCAATGCCCACGAACTATAGGTGGCGCGCCGTGCTTTTTCAAGATGGCGCCAGGAGGAGGGTCAACCCGTTTGTTAGCATAAGAACAGATAGTACGTGCGGACGTACGGCCCGTGTCACTTTCACCGGATGAAGTCATGAGCTGTGCTGAATTGGATATGAGACTAAACTACTTTCCCAAACCATGAAAAGTGCTAAGTACTCGCCACCTAATTATTTGCTGTGGCGTGAAAGGCTATATTTCAGCTCCGTTACCGTGCATAACGATGCTTTGCGAAATCCTGTGCGTGCTACATAAAACTGCATGAACTAAAATTGACGTATGAGCAGAACGGCACTCCGAGGTAGTACGTACCGAGCCAACGTTTATAGATACGTTGTACCGAGCCTGCCTTACGAATTTGCCGCAGTAGTAGGCCGCCAGCGAGTAGCACCATCGCTGCTGCATGGGACCGCACGTTTAACGTGGTGATGGTTTGCAAACATAATACGCCGTCGTCATTACATGTGCAGTCGGTAACGCGGAGTTACGTCTTCAACGGAACACAAGCATTTGACTTCCCATTCAGTAGCGCTTGTGTCACAGCCATGCTGAGACTCTAGCCGTGTGCAATTCACTTCACTCGCATGTTGCAGGCTCGATCAGCACGACCGAAACACGAATATCGAAAAGAATGCACACGTATCCTTTTCGCAACGTCGAAGAAGTTAGCCGAGAGGCGTGGATTGTGGCTGTGACTGCACGTTCCGACGCTCTAGCCCTTTCGCTTCTCTGGTCGAGCTCGAGCGTGTTGGCGGCATGCGGCGCTCCATAATATCCACAATAATTGATACATGCAATGCACAAGAGGAACTATGCTTTTATTTTGATCTCGCTCAAGGATATTATACATTAAATACAATCAAAGTGACTTACGAGCGTGAAAGAACATTAACGCACGAGGGGACGTGAAGTGCAACTCGCTCCTCGTGAGTTAGCAGCTGATCGTTCACCGTCGCTGTCACTCTCGGTGATTTCACAGTCTTCTACGTCCAGTGAAAAATCCTCGTCGTCAAGGTGGTTTCTTTCAACATCACTGCTGAAAGCAATCTGAAAAATTTCCTCCGCCGAACAACTTCGACCACTCCTCGTCACCACGTTTACAATTACAGAGACGTCTGCGCGCGGAGATCATTTCACTCTCAGATCGGTCAACGAGCAAATCGCTTGCAGTGTGCTGCCACCTATCAACAAACGTACAAAAACAAGCGGCGCAGCGCTGGCTATGAAACCAACACACTGGCGAAGGACGGCGTGGAAAGCGTTCGCTCCACGAAAGGCGTGGAGCAGACGCGTCCTCGAATGATTGAAACGTCGCTCGCACGATTAGTAACAGCGCTTTGCTGACAAAGGATAGAGCATATTTTAATGTATCGACAACTTGAGATCGCTCAGTGTTACAAGGGCACATCGCGAGCCGGCGCGACCTCCCGCGTACAGTGTTATGGGATTCATGCACTACAAGAAACACTGACTAATGCTATATACAGGTAAAACAGGGTGGGCTTCAACTGAATATGTCCGACGATAACATTTAACTAACCTACGTGGCTACAGAAAGCTTCGCGAAGCTGATAGTATGCGTACGCTGTGGGCTAGCATTGAAAGCGCGAGTCGCCACGTATTTTCACGAAAACTTCGCACCTCGCAAGAACGAATCAGATTTCTCGTGTCACGGAGAGCCCGGTTTGTTCACTGATGCAGGGAACATGCCAAGTCGTAGTGTTCCTTCCTTGCCAACGCGTTAACACTGAGGTTAGCACAGCCGAACAAGGGAGAGACTGCGTAGAGCTGCCATTTTGTCGTCTACTAACCCTCCTCGAGAGGACGCTTCTGAATTCCGCTTGGCGGCGCGACAGTCTATGGGCATTGCGAATAGTCTGCTGTTGAGATGTTTTGCGTGCGATTAATATTGCAAGGGTTGATGATAGGTTTGAACTATAAAGGGGATTCCATATAAAAGTATGTGGAACTTTTCGATAGCCCACACAAGAGCTAAAGACTCACGCACTATCGCCGAGTACTTCTGTTCTCGAGGCAATAATTGCCCGCTAGCGTATGAGGCAGGATGTAATACGGACCCATGCTCTGGCATAAGAAGTGCGCCTATACAAGTATTAGACGCGTCACTGCGTAGTATGAAAGTTCGTTTGAGATCCGGAGTCTTGACGATAGGTACTTGAGTGAGTGCCTTCTTGAGGGTTTCGAAGGCGGCCTCTCTCTCGCTGTTCCAGCTGACCTCGTTACATTCTCTTTTCTTGGTCATTTCTGTTAGGCGCTGAGCCTTTTCTGCATAATGGGGTATCAAACCACGGTTATAACTCGCCAGGCCAAGGAAAGAGCGTAGTTGTTTCTTGGTATCAGGTTTTGCAGCTCTCACTACTTTGAAATTGCGTATTCCGCTGGTCAAATTGTTCCGCCTCCAAGTCGATGACCAAGACAAACAACTGACGTTGCGCCAACTTCACACTTCTGGGGCTTGACCGTCAGTCCAGCCTCGCGGATTCTCCTCAGCAATTGACGCAGGGTGTCAGTATGCTCTTCCCATGTCGTCGTAGCGATGAGCACGTCATCAGTGTAGTGAACGACATTTGGTAAGCCCTGAAGAAGGCGTTTCTGTAATCGTGTAAATACCGCCGAGGCCGTCTTGATCCCGAACGGCTTGTACGGGAAATGATAATGGCCTTATTGAGTGGAGAATGCTATCTTTGGCTGAGAATTCTTGTCCAAAGGCACTTGCCAATATCTTTTAGCTGGTTCAAACATTGAAAAGAACCTTCTCGCGCCGATCTCAGCAAACATTACATCTGTCCTTGGGATAGGTTCCGCGTCGGAATATAAGACATTATTACTCCGACGGAAATCGATGCAAGCACGACACCTCTTGTCCGGTTTCTTAACCAACACCAACGGGGAGTTGTATGGCGAGTTTGACCGTTCAATCACTCCAAGCCTTAACATATCTTGCACTTCTTTCTCGATTACTTCCTTCCTTGCAAAAGGCAATCGGTACTGCTGAGTGTCGATGGGCTCAGAGCTAGCTAGTAGCTTGTTCTCTGTACTTGGAAGCAGTACGAGTGCTCGATCAGCAATGTTCAGCCGACGGGTTTTACTTCCTCTGTCATAATAGTTATTCTGGGTCACTTTAGCGCGTTTCAAGTTCTCTTGTGCCAACAATAATGTCTTCTCCAGACGATCCCTGAGGTATAAGACGTATCCATGCGTGGTCTTCTTCGCGTATGTGGTCTCCAGTCCATAACTCTTTGAGTATGCTGAGCGGCCCTCGAACATGTCTGCCGTACAACAATTCAAACGGCGAAAAGCCCATACTGGCTTGCGGTACTGCGCGGTATGCCAAGAGCAGGGGTGCCAGCAATCGATCCCACTACTTGGGTTCTTCTTGACACAACTTCCGAAGCATTTGCTTCAATGTTCCATTGAATCTCTCTGCCAAGCCATTACACATGGGATTGTAATGCGTCTATTTGAGGTGTTTGATGGCGAATGAATCATTTACCTCTCTTATTAGTTCAGAAGTAAAGCATGGCGCCTGATCGCACAATATCTTGTGCTGGAATCCAATGCGAAAAAATATCCCTATTAGTCCCTCTGCGACGGTAGCGGAATCGATCGACCGCAGAGCTACCGCGTCTGGGTATCGGGTGGCGAAGTCTACCAGAGGCAGTATGTAGCGGTACCCCATACGCGGTGTGTGCTTTAAAACTCCAATCATGTCCACTGCCACTCTATCAAAGGGCGTGTCGATTAAAGGCATGCGACCAAGGGGTGCCTTTCCAACCTTGTTCTTAGGGTAAGTCCGCTGACATGTGACGCATGAGAGCACATATCTCATTACTGCCTCTTGGACCCAGGCCAATAGAACGCTCCCAGAAGCCGATCGATTGTTCTTTTCATGTCCTGATGCCCCGACATCAAAGTTTTGTGAGCTAAAGCCCCCATTTGACCACGCATGTTTTGAGGTCGCAACACTTGTTGGGTCAATCTGTCTGTGGGTCCCCGGTAGTAACGGTATAGTGTTCCCTTTTTTTATCTCGAACGAATGCGATGCTAGTCTTCCTTGGAACACTTGACCGACTTTCCTTCTACATGAATCTAAAGTATTGTCTTCTTTTTGAGTTTTACCGAGCTCTTCTCTGGTTATATCCAAGGCGCTCATATTGACCTTGGATAAGGTCGACAGTTCTCGGCCCTTGATGCCGACCACCACAGAATCTGGTGGTCCTTCTTCTTCCTTGGTTCTCTTTTGTCTCGGTGTAGACTCATGTTTCATGACTCTCGCTTTCCACTTATCATACAGGGTTTTGTACTTCCCGTGCTTCTGGAACATTGCCAACGATAACGTTGTGCAAAGGTCTTACCATGCGTCTGACCACCGAACTACCCGAGAAATAAGGTCAACGTATTTCGACCTCTGCTTCAGGAACGGTAATGCTACTGCCGTCCGCGAGAAACAACGTAGCTGTGATGCCTGTAAGAGCTTCGTCTGGCACAAGAGATCGACGGACTGCTAGCGTGTTACTTCCTGTGTCTCGCAGAACTGACACTGTCTGGCCAAGCACTAGGCCCTGCAAAACCGGTATCTCGCGAGTCACAGCTTTTGTGTCAGTTCTCACCGCGCTAGCAACGTTTCCCTCTTGTTCGTTGGATGGGGCATTGGTACCTTCGGTTGGTTCTTCTTCCTGAGACAGCAGGCAAGATGTTTTCTTCATCGAGCCGTCTATTTTTGTGCAGACCTTGGTATCGTGTCCTGGCTTGGGGCAATAGCCACAGTAAGGTTGTTTAAGCTTAGTTCGGCAATCTGAGGCCCTGTGACCAACCTTGCCACATACAAAACACTTTACTGCTGTTTTCAAGGGCACGCTTCTGCTTTTCCCCGTGGCACTACTGTTCTCCGTTTTCTCACGGAACAGGAGCAAGTTAGGCTGTCTTTGTGCATCTAAGAAGTAATCGGCGGCCTCTGCGATGTCATGAAGTTTGCTGTGCTTCTTGTCACGAAGAAACAGCGCCAGCTGGTGATGGCAGTTGCTCAAAAATTGCTCCGCGACTATTAGATTACGGAGTGCCAATTACTCTTTGTCTGTCTTAGACATTTCACCCACCGATCAAAGAAACTCAAGAGCATCGTCGCATACTGTTTTCCGGTCTGGCCATCTTGTGGCTTGCTCTGGCGGAACTTCTCCCAGTAGCCCTCCGCCGTAAAGTGAAAACGTTGAAGCAAGGCTAACTTGGCCTTATCGTAGTCGAGGGACTCTTCCGGAGACAACCGTCCGAAGACGTTGAAAGCCTCTCCACTCAAAGACAAGCTCAAAGCTGTGGCCCACTTTCCTTTCGGCCACTCCTGTCCGGTGGCGACGTTTTCGAACCATTTTTGGGACGCATGGCAGTCGTCCCGGTTTTCATTGAATCCTGGAATTAAGCTGTGAGGATTCACGTTGAAAAATGCGTTTCCTCTAGATCCTCGGTCAGCGGTTCTGGCCTTTTCACGATTGCCTTGCGCTTTGGCAAATACATAAATTACCACATACTTGTGCGGTGAATGGCGGCCACAGCAAGATTTAATGTAAGGACGCTTGCGCAGGACCAAGAGGGAGAGGAATAAAATTCCCACCGACGTTGGTCCTTGCAGTCCCCACTGGGCTCCCCAAGGACGTCAAGTGTGTTGAACTATCCAGAGGAAGCTAAAAGGTGTAATATGTGTAATACATGTCTTCAATGCTGTAGCCACCGGAAAATGAATGGAGCAACGCGCATTGAACACGGAAAATGAGAAAAAAACATAAAATGAAATAAACGAGGTCAACGTCTTGTGATGAAAAAAGCAAAACCACACCATAACGATAAAGAACGCGAGATAAAATAAGTTATGCGGAACAAGAACTACACACGTGTTCTGAATCTATTCAAGCAGATTAAACCCCCCTTAGAACAGACGCGCTAAGATAAGCTAAATCGTGACGTGATAGCCCCAGGGCCCTTCCCAACTCGACTGTCTCCCGACACATCATACTCCTTGCTCCAAGAACCATGCCATGCGATGAGAAACCCTTACGGGCGTCAAACCTATCTCTGAGGACAGCATACTTAGTTGCCTTTTCTTGAGCCTTGCTCTTCAGTACACCTTCACTGGCGTCCCAGACCACAGCCAGATCGATCACAATGACGTCGTCCCCCGATTCAATGACGAGGTCGGGTTTCAACCTGACCCCATCGCTAGAGGTAAACCTATGTTCCTCACTGACATTATTACCAGGGTTTTTGTATGCGATCCGTCTCGCGAGCTGTTTGGCCACGTAATTTTGGCGCTCCGTTCGTGCCAGATGAATAGACTGACATTCTAGAAGTATGTGGAACACAGTCTCAGGTTTCTCACCGCACCGGCGGCAGAGCCGTGATGTAGGGCCTGTACTTTGTTTATTAGTTAATACCCTGGTTGGGTACAAGTTAGTACGCATCCTCAAAGCCTTAATCCTATCCCCTTCCTTGAGCAATTTTGAGTCATATTACAGCCATGTATTGACAATAGCCTGATCCTCATCTGTTAACAGAGCCTTGTTACTGTATCTAGCCTTAAGGTTAGTCCACCAATTGTTGAAACCTCGCTGAAGAGCAGCAGTGACATCTGCAGGAGCTGTAATACCGGAAGGGATTCTGAAAACGTGAGATAGCCCAGAATAATTCCTATGTAAGACAGAATCGAATAGACTGTCAACGAAGGAACTGCCCAATCGAAGTAACCTAAGCTTTTAAAGTGGACCGATTGTGCGACTCGGTGAAGTTGGATAATTCCCAGCCCCCCGCATTTAGAAGGTAGATAGATAAGCTGCAACTGCAAATTCTTCTCCCTTATTGCTTCCAATTGTAACGACTCCTTTCTCGGCTCGCGTTCTGCAGCTCGTCATCTCGTGCCCGCGCATCCTGCTCGCCAAGCCACGCCTTCATCTTTGCGCTCTCGAGCCCCATGCGCTGTGCCAACACCGATAAATCGCCTCGTACGCTCGCCGTAATCTTAATGCTCCTAACACCACTACAACATTAACAGATTCGTCCTGTCATAGCGGACGCCAATTTGTCATTCAGGTTTACGGTATTCTACGTCGTTACTCTGAGACGGAGGCTCAGAGAAAAAAATGACGAAGCCGGGTTAAAAGGAAATAAGAAAAGTAAGAAACTTTAAGTAGGAATGAGAATGAAAATGAAAGACTAACAAAATAGAAGATCTGTCTCAAATTACAACATGAAGCGAGTCTTCTACTGTCCCGTTCTAACACTCAAAAATAAAACGTCACCGGTCGTGTTGATGGCGGCGATGGCTTGGTAGGCAGGCGCGTGATCAGGCTTCGATGCTGACGAAGTCACAGTCGCCGACCGGCACGTCGGAGCTTGACCGAAGACGTGGTAGGCTGCTTCCTGTCGCCAGATCTGTTGCTGCTCCTATGCTCCACTTGAAGTGTCGCACGGGTCCATTTCCGGGAGGGAACAGCCACACAGGAGGTTCTGTCCTTCCACGGGCAGTTTGGATCGGGAGTCGAGCTCTAGCACCAAGGACGCGACCTGGTCCAGTCACGGCCGGACCTCCTTGAGACCGCATACCTCCGAGTATACCGTGGCCAGCTGGAGCGTCATGGCCTTGTGGGACTTCTCGCGTCGGGTCCGGAACCCGACTAGCAGTCGCGCTACACCAATGATCCGCGCTCCAGACTGTTCCAGCCTTTCTGCGTCACCCCGTCTTGGAACGTTTCTTCTTTTTTCTTCTCTTGACCGTGCCCTCTTCTCAGTGGTCTTTCCCAAGGATCTTCACCGTGCTTTTTCCCGAGAATTTTCTCTTCGTTTTGCGGGCCTGGTTTTCACACGTGATATTTCGCGCGGCCGTCGTCGTCTTCCTTTCGTTGCTTAGTCGTCGCTGCCGTTGCCTCCGAGCACGTCTCGCAACACTACGGTGCCACCACATTTAAACACCACCGCGTCAAGGCGTCACTACACTTCACCAAAATAGGGCCCTTTTTGGGAGAGTTTTTCTGCACGAAAAACTGTTACTCAGTTTCCACGAAGGGGAAAGAAACCACCACAATAGTCTGAAAACCGCAAATTGTCCAATTTCAATATATCGGCGGTTGACTGCTATGTGCGGCTTACTGCAATGAGATAAAATGTTCGTGTGGTAAGCAAATGGCATCAGAGTGTAGTCATTGAATCCGCCTCATGTAGTCCGCCCCGACATATTCAGACCCTTTGATGTGTTCTATGTTGAACTCATATTCCTGGAGGGCTAAACTCCATCTTAATAGTCTCCTGTTGAGAAGTTTTGCATGCGAATAATATTGCAAGGGTTGATGATAGGTTTGAACTATAAAGATGATTCCATATAAAAGTATGTGGAACTTTTCGATAGCCCACACAAGAGCTAAAGTCTCACGCACTATCGCCGAGTACTTCTGTTCTCGAGGCAATAATTGCCCGCTAGCGTATGAGGCAGGATGTAATACGGACCCATGCTCTGGCATAAGAAGTGCGCCTATACAAGTATCAGACGCGTCACTGCGTAGTATGAAAGTTCGTTTGAGATCCGGAGTCTTGACGATAGGTACTTGAGTGAGTGCCTTCTTGAGGGTTTCGAAGGCGGCCTCTCTCTCGCTGTTCCAGCTGACCTCGTTACTTTCTCTTTTCTTGGTCATTTCTGCTAGGCGCTGAGCCTTTTCTGCATAATGGGGTATCAAACCACGGTTATAACCCGCCAGGCCAAGGAAAGAGCGTAGTTGTTTTTTGGTATCAGGTTTTGCAGCTCTCACTACTTTGAAATTGCGTATTCCGCTGGTCAAATTGTTCCGCCTCCAAGTCGATGACCAAGACAAACAACTGACGTTGCGCCAACTTCACACTTCTGGGGCTTGACCGTCAGTCCGGCCTCGCGGATTCTCCTCAGCAATTGACGCAGGGTGTCAGTATGCTCTTCCCATGTCGTCGTAGCGATGAGCACGTCATCAGTGTAGTGAACGACATTTGGTAAGCCCTGAAGAAGGCGTTTGTGTAATCGTGTAAATACCGCCGATGCCGTCTTGATCCCGAATGGCTTGTACGGGAAATAATAATGGCCTTATTGAGTGGAGAATGCTATCTTTGGCTGAGAATTCTTGTCCAAAGGCACTTGCCAATATCTTTTAGCTGGTTCAAACTTTGAAAAGAACCTTCTCGCGGCGATCTCAGCAAACATTACATCTGTCCTTGGGATAGGTTCCGCGTCGGAATCTAAGACATTATTACTCCGACGGAAATCGATGCAAGCACGACACCTCTTGTCCGGTTTCTTAACCAACACCAACGGGGAGTTGTATGGCGAGTTTGACCGTTCAATCACTCCAAGCCTTAACATATCTTGCACTTCTTTCTCGATTACTTCCTTCCTTGCAAAAGGCAATCGGTACTGCTGAGTGTCGATGGGCTCAGAGCTAGCTTGTAGCTTGTTCAGAGTAGCTTGTTTTCTGTACTTGGAAGCAGTACGAGTGCTCGATCACCAATGTTCAGCCGACGGGTTTTACTTCCTCTGTCATAATAGTCCTTCTGGGTCACTTTAGCGCGTGTCAAGTTCTCTTGTGCCAAAAATAATGTCTCCTCCAGACGGTCCCTGAGGTATAAGAGGTATCCATGCGTGGTCTTCTTCGCGTATGTGGTCTCCAGTCCATAACTCTTTGAGTATGCTGAGCGGCCCTCGAACATGTCTGCCGTACAACAATTCAAACGGCGAAAAGCCCATACTGGCTTGCGGTACTGCGCGGTATGCCAAGAGCAGGGGTGCCAGTTATCGATCCCACTACTTGGGTTCTTCTTGACACAACTTCCGCAGCATTTGCTTCAATGTTCCATTGAATCTCTCTGCCAAGCCATTACACATGGGATTGTAATGCGTCTATTTGAGGTGTTTGATGGCGAATGAATCATTTACCTCTCTTATTAGTTCAGGAGTAAAGCATGACGCCTGATCGCACAATATCTTGTGCGGGAATCCAATGCGAAAAAATATCCCTATTAGTCCCTCTGCGACGGTAGCGGAATCGATCGACCGCAGAGCTACCGCGTCTGGGTATCGGATGGCGAAGTCTACCAGAGTCAGTATGTAGCGGTTCCCCATACGCGATGTGTGCTTTAGAAGTCCAATGATGTCCACTGCCACTCTTTCAAAGGGCGCGTCGAATAAAGGCATGCGACCAAGGGCTGTCTTTCCAACCTTGTTCTTCCGCAGTCCGCTGACATGTGACGCATGAGCGCACATAGCTCATTATTGCCTCTTGGACCCAGGCCAATAGAACGCTCCCAGAAGCCGATCGATTGTTCTTTTCATGTCCTAACGCCCCGACATCAAAGTTTCGTGAGCTAAAGCCAGCATTTGACCACGCATGTTTTGAGGTCGCAACACTTGTCGGGTCAATCTGTCTGTGGGTCCCCGGTAGTAACGGTATAGTGTTCCCTTTTTTTATCTCGAACGAATGCGATGCTAGTCTTCCTTGGAACACTTGACCGACTTTCCTTCTACACGAATCTAAAGTATTGTCTTCTTTTTGAGTTTTACCGAGCTCTTCTCTGGTTATATCCAAGGCGCTCATATTGACCTTGGATAAGGTCGACAGTTCTCGGCCCTTGATGCCGACCACCACTGAATCTGGTGGTCCTTCTTCTTCCTTGGTTCCCTTTTGTCTCGGTGTAGACTCATGTTTCATGACTCTCGCTTTCCACTTATCATACAGGGTTTTGTACTTCCCGTGCTTCTGGAACATTGCCAACGATAACGTCGTACAAAGGTCTTAGCATGCGTCTGACCACCGAACTACCCGAGAAATAAGGTCAACGTATTTCGACCTCTGCTTCAGGAACGGTAATGCTACTGCCCTCCGCGAGAAACAACGTAGCTGTGGTGCCTCTAAGAGCTTCGTCTGGCACAAGAGATCGACGGACTACTAGCGTGTTACTTCCTGTGTCTCGCAAAACTGACACTGTCTGGCCAAGCACTAGGCCCTGCAACACCGGTATCTCGCGAGTCACAGATTTTGTGTCAGTTCTCACCGCGCTAGCAACGTTTCCCTGTTGTTCGTTGGATGGGGCATCGGTACAGTACTTCGGTTCGGTCTTCTTCCTGAGACAGCAGGCAAGATGTTTTCTTCATCGAGCCGTCTCTTTTTGTGGAGTCCTTGGTATCGTGTCCTGGCTTGTGGCAATAGCCACAGTAAGGTTGTTTAAGCTTAGTTCGGTAATCTGAGGCCTTGTGACCGACCTTGTCACATGCAAAACACTTTACTGCTGTTTTCAAGGACACGCTTCCGCTCTTCTCTGTGGCACTACTGTTCCCCGTTTTCTCACGGAACAGGAGCAAGTTAGGCGGGCTTTCTGCCTCTAAGAAGTCATCGGCGGCCTCTGCCATGTCATGAAGTTTGCTGTGCTTCTTCTCACGAAGAAACAGCGCCAGCTGGTGATGGCAGTTGCTCAAAAATTGTACCGCGACTATTATAACACGGAGTGGCAAATACTCTTTGTCTGTCTGAGACATTTCGACCCACCGATCAAAGAAACTGAAGAGCCTCGTCGCGTACTGTTTTCCGGTATCTCCATCTTGGGGCTTGCTCTCGCGGAACTTCTCTCTGTAGCCCTCCGCCGTAAAGTGAAAACGGTGAAGCAAGGCTAACATGGCCTTATCGTAGTCGAGGGAGTCTTCCGGAGACAACCGTCCGAAGACGTTGAAAGCCTCTCCACTCAAAGACAAGCTCAAAGCTGTGGCCCACTTTCCTTTCGGCCACTCCTGTCCGGTGGCGACGTTTCGAACCATTTTTGGGACGCATGGAAGTCGTCCCGGTTTTCATTGAATCCTGGAATTAAGCTGTGAGGATTCACGTTGAAAAATGCGTTTCCGCTAGATCCTCGGTCAGCGGTTCTCGCCTTTCCACGATTGCCTTGCGCTTTGGCAAATACATAAATTACCACATATTTGTGCGGTGAATGGCGCCCACAGCAAGATTTAATATAAGGACGCTTGCGCAGGACCAAGAGGGAGAGGAATAAAATTCCCACCGACGTTGGTCCTTGCAGTCCCCACTGGGCTCCCCAAGGACGTCAAGTGTGTTGAACTATCCAGAGGAAGCTAAAAGGTGTAATATGTGTAATACATGTCTTCAATGCTGGAGCCACCGGAAAATGAATGGAGCAACGTGCATTGAACACTGAAAATGAGAAAAAAGACATAAAATGAAATAAACGAGGTCAACGTCTTGTGATGAAAAAAGCAAAACCACACCATAACGATAAAGAACGCGAGATAAAATATGTTATGCGGAACAAGAACTACACACGTGTTCTGAATCTATTCAAGCAGATTAAACCCCCCTTAGAACAGACGCGCTAAGATAAGCTAAATCGTGACGTGATAGCCCCAGGGCCCTTCCCAACTCGACTGTCTCCCGACACATCATACTCCTTGCTCCAAGAACCATGCCATGCGATGAGAAACCCTTACGGGCGTCAAACCTACCTCTGAGGAGAGCATACTTAGTTGCCTTTTCTTGAGCCTTGCTCTTCAGTACACCTTCACTGGCGTCCCAGACCACAGCCACATCGATCACAATGACCTCGTCCCCCGATTCAATGACGAGGTCGGGTTTCAACCTGACCCCATCGCTAGCGGGCAACCTTCCCATTTGATGAGGCATGCATTGCTTCATAAGCTACATAAATTTTGCATTGCCTCCGTGATCGGCCCACCGATGATCGGCCCGCCGGTCAACCCCATGTATTTTCTTGGGGCCTCATTTATTTACGTGGGAAAGATGCCACCCTGTTGGCGTTAGACACGACACTGCTGCCAAAATTGCTGGGGTACTCGTCAAACATTTACTATCCTGTTTTGCGGCTGCTGGTTGCTGCAATACATTCTATTTTATTCACCGCTATTTCAAGTTCATGTGGGTCCTAGTTTCACAGCCGACGTTTGCAGAACAAGTCCGGCAAACGTTTACTGTATTTTCTTTCTTTTCCTAGGCGTCGCATGCTATTACATGCTGGGTCTCGTAGACTGGTTCTCCTTCCACCAGCAATCTCGAAGTGGCGAAACTTTGGGTCTATGAATTTGTTGATGACAGAGAGCGGCAAGTTCACTGGAATGCAAACGGAACGATAATTAAGGAGCATTAAAAAAAAGGCGTCCCATTTGCTCACGTTTTGTGTGAGCACCAAACGAACGAATGCGCTGAATAAGAAACAGAAGCAGCGGCATTGCCCGCTGAGAAGACCGATCAATACGCAGTGCGAGACAACTTGTCAAATGACATCGAAACGTATTCGAATTTAGACCGAAAAAGAAAAAAAAAATCACAGCATATCCACGGAGTGAATGATGATGAGTGGGCGAAGCTGCGGAGGTTCATCGGTAAACCGTGAATCTTCCGTGAATTCTGCCCAGTACATCATCACCGACGTGAGATCGGGCGCGTTTATACTAAAGGTTCGATGAGTTATGACGACTTGCAGCTCACTTTAATTTTACATGTACGCTGTGAATTTTCATTGTTTAGAAAACCATTGCTTTAGAAAAATCTGGCGTCTTTCGTTAAGCAGCTGGCGTTTTTTCGTTTTGCTTTAGAAACATCTGGCGTTCTTTCGTTTTGCTTTTACAAAACATCTGGCGTCTTTCGTTGGTTTATTTCATCAATCAACGGCGTTTTGAACAAAATTTTTATTGTTTATCACGCACAGGGGAAATCTCACCAGGCACTTCCTTGGAGGTAAACATGGCTGCTAATGGGAATGAGAGACAGAAGAAGTCGGCTTTTAGCTAACATTACACTTCTACTTCTACTAACGTTTCCTACTGGAACATGCCAATGGCTGCTAATGGGAATGAGAGACAGAAGAATTCGGCTTTTAGTTAACGCGCACGCTGCGAATTTTTTATTGTTCAACAACGCACAGGAAAATCTCCCACCGGCACCACCTTGGAGGTCAAAGCGTAAGACTGGTTACGCACCTACGACTACGACTACGAGGGACGAACGGGTGCCGCCTTAAGGAGCTTCGCCCCTAAAAAACACTGAATCGTCGGGACGGCACATCACAAAGTTGCCATGCGCACCGAAGCCGTAGTTGTAACGAAATTGTTTTTGAACTGCTCTGATAGCGTCCGCGCAACAGTAGTTGTTCGTGTACTCACAAATTCTCATATTTGCGGCCTAAGGTTCACAGCGCGGTGCCAAAACGCGCTCGTAGCAAAAGCGAAACCATCAGTACGAACCTACATGCATACGCTCATACATGCAGAGGCACCGTTTGTCGTCGCGAAACCCGGGCGATCGCTGGCTTGAGGCTTCTTCTGTTATGCTCCGTTTGGTTATACAGGCAGTCTATTCTACCGAGATATTTCACATAGTTTGCACTCGGCGCGTGACTACCTTTCACGCAAGAGGCCGGTTCAGGGGTCTCAAACGCGGTGGACCGCGTGAAGCGGGAGCTCGGTTTTTCTGCAGAGACAGCAACTCTAGACTATCTTGTGCTTTCAGTTCGTCGAAAATGATTACTTTGACAGTAAAGAACACAGTTCCTTTCCAAGTACTTAAAGAAATGCCCTGGAGGCTTCCGCAAGGTGTTTTTGTAGAGCGTCGACAGCAAAACCTACGGGGAGCGCGCCGGGCGGTATCCTTCCTAGCACGCAATCGAAGGGCGCGTCCGATAGAGGGCGACTCCGTAAACTCCTCGAGGCCAATACAAGTATGAGACGCGTCACTGCGTAGTATGAACGTTCGTTTGAGATCCGGAGTCTGGACGATAGGTACTTGAGTGAGTGCCTTCTTGAGGGTTTTCGAAGGGCGGCTTCTCTCTCGCTGTTTCAGCTGACCTTGTTTACTTTCTCTTTTCTTGGTCATTTCTGTTAGGCGCTGAGCCTTTTCAGCGTAATGGGGTATCGAACCACGGTTATAACCCACCAGGCCAAGGAAAGAGCGTAGTTGTTTATTGGCATACGGGTTTTGGAAACTCCGACTGCTTTGAATGTGTATTCCGCGGTCGAAATTGTTCCGCCTCCAAGTCGATGACCTAAGAAAAACAACTGACGTTACGGCAGCTTCACACTTCTGGGGCTTGACCATCAGTCCAGCCTCGCGGATTCTCCTCAGCAATTGACGCAGGGGTCAGTATGCTCTTCCATGTCGTCGTAGCGATGAGCACGTCATCAGTGTAGTGAACGACATTTGGTAGCCCTGGAGAAGGCGTCTCTGTAATCGGGTAAATACCGCCGATGCCGTCTTGATACCGAACTGCTTGTAGAGGAAATGATAATGTCCAGTGGAGAATGCCGTCTTTGGCTGAGAATTCTTGTCCAAAGGCACTTGCCAATATCTTTTAGTTAGTTCAAACTTTGAAAAGAACCTTCTCGCGCCGATCTCAGCAAACATTACATCTGTCATTGGGATAGGTTCCGCGTCGGAAATTAAGACATCATTAATCCGACGGAAGTCGATGCAAGCGTGATAGCTCTTGTACGGATTCTTAACCAACACATACGGGGAGTTGTATGGCGACTTTGACCGTTCAATCACTCGAAGCCTTAACATATCTTGCACTTCTTTCTCGATTACTTCCTTGATTGCAAATGGCAATGGGTACTGCTGACTGTCGATGGACTCAGAGGTGGTCAATTGAAGACGGCAATCGAATAAATTTGTTTTTTCCCGGTATCTCGGAAAAGACGTCTTGATAACTCGCCAAGATCTCGCGAAGGTCTTTGCGTTGGCTTTCCCGTAAGTCGTGACCAAGCTTAATACCGTCTGTACCAGAGCCTTCAGTAGCCTTGCAGGTAGGTATCGGCGTGTCTGTCTCTTCCTCCTCGACCTCAATGAAAGACGCCGACTGTGATGCGTTTTCAGGTTGACGTTCTTCATAACGTTGTAACATGTTGATGTGGAAGAGCTTAGGATTTTGTCCCATGTCTAACCAGTAATCAATGTTGGCCTTCTTTCCGGTCAACGGAAAGGGTCCCTTCCACTGAATCAGTAGCTTGTTCTCTTTAATTGGAAGCAGTATGAGTGCTCGATCACCAATGTTAAGCCGACGGGTTTTACTTCCTCTGTCATAATAGTTCTTCTGGGTCACTTTAGCGCGGGTCAAGTTCTCTTGTGCCAACAATAATGTCTTCTCCAGACGATCCCTGAGGTCTAACACGTATCCATACGTGGTCTTTACTTCTTCGCGTATGTGGTCTCCTGTCCATAACTCTTTGAGTATGCTGAGTGGTCCTCGAACATGTCTGCCGTACAACAATTCAAACGGCGAAAAGCCCATACTGGCTTGCGGTACTTCGCGGTACGCAAAGAGCAGGGGTGCCAGCAATCTATCCCACGACTTGGGTTCTTCTTGACACAACTTCCGCAGCATTCGCTTCAATGTTTCATTGAATCTCTCTACCAAGACATTACACATGCAATCGTCAGGCGTCTATTTGAGGTGTTTGATGCTAAAAATCATTTACCTCTCTCATTAGTTCAGAAGTAAAGCATGACGCCTGTTCGCACAATATCTCGTGCGGGAATCCAGTGCACGAAAAATCTCTATTAGTTCCTCTGCGACGGTAGCGGAATCGATCGACGGTAGCGGCGGTAGCGGAATCGATCGGGTGGCGAAGTCTACCAGAGTCAGTATGTAGCGGTTCCCCATACGCGATGCGCGCTTTAGAAGTCCAATGATGTCCACTGCCACTCTTTCAAAGGGCGCGTCGAATAAAGGCATGCGACCAAGGGCTGTCTTTCCAACCTTGTTCTTAGGGTAGGTCCGCTGACATGTGTCGCATGAGCGCACATATCTCATTACTGCCTCTTGGACCCAGGCCAATAGAACGCTCCCAGAACTCGATCGATTGTTCATGTCCTGATGCCCCGACATCAAAGTTTCCAGAGCTAAAGCCAGCATTCGACCACGCAAGTCTTGAGGTCGCAGCTCTTGTTGGGTCAATCTGTCTGTGGGTCCCGGTAGTAACGGTATAGTATTCCATTTTTTTATCTCGAACGAATGGGATGCTGGTGTTCCTTGGACCACTTGACCGACTTTCCTTCTACATGAATCTAAAGTATTGTCTTCTTTTTGAGCTTTACCGAGCTCTTCTCTGGTTATATCCAAGGCGCTCATATTGACTTGGATAAGGTCGACAGTTCTCGGCCCTTGATGCCGACCACCACAGTCTCTGGTGGTCCTTCTTCCTTGGTTCCCTTTGTCTCGGTGTAGACTCAGTTTCATGACTCTCTTTCCACTTATCATACGGGGTTTGTACTTCCCGTGCTTCTGGAACATTGCCAACGATAACGTCGTACAAAGGTCTTACCATGCGTTTGACCAACGAACTATCCGAGAAATAAGGTCAACGTATTTCGACCTCTGCTTCAGGAACGGTAATGCTACTGCCATCCGCGAGAAACAACGTAGCTGTAGTGCCTGTAAGAGCTTCGTCTGGCACAAGAGATCGACGGACTACTAGCGTGGTACTTCCTGTGTCTCGCAGAACTGACACTGTCTGGCCAAGCACTAGGCCCTGCAACACCGGTATCTCGCGAGTCACAGCTTTTGTGTCAGTTCTCACCGCGCTAGCAACGTTTCCCTCTTGTTCGTTGGATGGGGCATTGGTACCTTCGGTTTGGTCTTCTTCCTCAGACAGCAGGCAAGATGTTTCCTTCATCGAGCCGTCTATTTTTGTGCGGACCTTGGTATCGTGTCCTGGCTTGTGGCAATAGCCACAGTAAGGTTGTTTAAGCTTAGTTCGGTAATCTGAGGCCTTGTGACCGACCTTGCCACATACAAAACTCTTTACTGCTGTTTTCAAGGGCACGCTTCCGCTCTCTCCGTGGCACTACTGTTCTCCGCTTTCTCACGGAACAGGAGCAAGCTGGGCTGTCTTTGTGCATCTAAGAAGTCATCGGCGGCCTCTGCCATGTCATGAAGTTTGCTGTGCTTCTTCTCACAAAGAAACAGCGCCAGCTGGTGATGGCAGTTGCTCAAAAAATGCTCCGAGAATATTAGATTACGGAGTGCCAAATACTCTTTGTCTGTCATAGACATTTCGACCCACCGATCAAGGAAACTCAAGAGCATCGTCGTATATGTTTTCCGGTCTCGCCATCTTGGGCTTGCTCTGACGGAACATCTCCCTGTAGCCCTCCGCCGTAAAGTGAAAACGTTGAAGCAACGCTAACTTGGCTTATCGTAGTAGAGGGAGTCTTCAGGAGACAACCGTCCGAAGACGTTTAAAGCCTCTCCACTCAAAGACAACCTCAAAGCTGTGGCCCACTTTCCTTTCGGCCACTCCTGTCCGGTGGCGACGTTTTCGAACCTTTTTAGGTAGGCATCCAAGTCGTCCCGGTTTTCATTGAATCCTGGAATTAAGCTGTGAGGATTCACGTTGAAAATTGCGTTTCCTCTAGATCCTCGGTCAGCGGTTCCGCCTTTCCACGATTGCCTTGCGCTTTGGCAAATACATAAATTGCCACATATTTGTGCGGTGAATGGCGGCCACAGCAAGTCTTAATGTAAGGAGGCTTGCGCAGGACCAGTAGGGAGAGTAATAAAATCCCCACCGACGTTGGTCTTGGCAGTCCCCACTGGGTCCCCAAGGACGTCAAGTGTGTTGAACTATCCAGGAAAGCTAAAAGTGTATATGTGTAATACTTTCTTTAATGCTGTGGCCACCGGAAAATCAATGGAGCAACGCGCATTGAACATAAAATGACATAAAATGAAATAAATGAAAAAGACATAAAATGAAATAAACGAGGTCAACGTCTTGTGATGAAAAAAGCAAAACCACACCATAACGATAAAGAACGCGAGATAAAATAAGTTATGCGGAACAAGAACTACACGTGTTCTGAATCTATTCAAGCAGATTAAACCCCCCTTAAACACACGCGCTAAGATAACCTAAATCGTGACGAGATAGCACCAGGGCCCTTCCCAACTCGACTGTCTCCCGACACATCATACACCTTGCTCATACACCTTGCTCCTTAGTGCGTCAAACCTATCTCTAAGGACAGCATACTTAGTTGCCTTTTCTTGAGCCTTGCTCTTCAGTACACCTTCATTGGCGTCCCAGACCACAGCCAGATCGATCACAATGACCTCGTCCCCGGACTCAATGACGAGGTCGGGTTTCAACCTGAACCCATCGCTAGAGGTAAACCTATGCTCCTCACTGACCTTAATACCACGGTTTTTGTCTGCGATCAATCTCGCGAGCTGTTTGGCCACGTAATTGTGGCGCTCCGTTCGTGCCAGATGAATAGACTGACATGCTTGAAGTATGTGGAACACAGTCTCAGGTTTCTCACCGCACCGGCGGCAAAGCCGTGATGTAGGGTCTGTACTTTATTAGTTAATGCCCTGGTTGAGTACAGGTTAGTACGCATCCTTAAAGCCTTAATCCTATCCCCTTCCTTGAACAATTTCGAGTCATATTACAGCCATGTATTGACAATAGCCTGATCCTGATGTGTAAACAGATCCTTGTTACTGTATCTAGCCTTAAGGTTAGTGCACCATGGTTGAAACCTCGCTGCAGAGCAGCAGTGACATCTGCAGGAGCTGTAACCGGAAGGGATTCTGAAACGTGAGATAGCCCAGAATAATTCCTATGTGAGACAGAATCGAATAGACTGTCAACGAAGAAACTGCCCAATCGAGTACCCTAAGCTTTAAAGTGGACCGATTGTGCGACTCGGTGAAGTTGGATAATTCCCAGCCCCCGCATTTACAAGGTAGATAAGCTGCAACCAAATTCTTCTCCCTTATTGCTTCCAACTGTAACGACTCCTTTCTCGCCTCTTGGTCTGCAGCTCGTTCATCTCGTTCCCGCGCCTCCTGCTCGTCTAGCCACGCCTTCAGCTCTGCGCCCTCGAGCCCCATGCGCTGTGACAAAACCGATAAATTGCCTCGTACGCTCGCCATATTCTTAATGCTCCTAACACCACTACAACATTAACAGCTTCGTCCTGTCGTAGCGCACGCCAATTTGTCATGCAGGTTTACGGTATTCTACGTCGTTACTCTGAGACGGAGGCTCAGAGAAAAGAAATGACGAAGCCGGGTTAAAAGGAATAAGAAAAGTAAGAAACTTTAAGTAGGATGAGAATGAAAATGAAGGACTAACAAAATAGAAGATCTGTCTTAAATACAAGATGAAGCGAGTCTTCTACTGTCCCAATCTAACACTCAAAAATAAAAAGTCACGGTGGTGTTGATGGCGGCGATGGCTTGGTAGGCAGCGCGTGATGATGCGGCGATGCTGACGACGTCACAGTCGCCGACCGGCACGTCGGAGCTTGACCGAAGACGTGGTAGGCTGCTTTCTGTCGCCAGATCTGTTGCTGCACCTATGCTCCACTTGAAGTGTCGCACGGGTCCATTTCCGGCAGGGAACAGCCACACAGGAGGTTCTGCCCTCCACGGGCAGTTGGATCGGGAGTCGAGCTCGAGCACCAAGGACGCGACCTGGTCCAGTCACGGACGGAACTCCTTGAGACCGCATACTCCGAGTGTATCGTGGGCAGCTGGAGCGTCATGGCCTTGTCGGACTTCTCGCGTCGGGTCCGGAACCCGACTCGCAGTCGCGCG